>NW_025957141.1:0-43325 GCF_023159225.1 Perognathus longimembris pacificus | reverse complement strand
TAAAAACAGCTGGAGCTTGTTAAGGTAATTACACAGGGGAAAGGATAATGTACTGGGAACTCCTCAGAAGAATCTGATTTGTGGTGAGGGGAGAGAGATAAAAGCTCATTTAAGAACGACATGAACATGCTGCATAGGTAGCTGTTTATCAGTAAATATCTCCACTGAGATTAAGAAAAGCAGTAGCTTAATAAATTAAGTACTTCCTGGTATGGTTACTGTACTGGTAACTCCCCAAAAGAATCTGGATTGTGGTGAGGGAACAGAGAAAAAAGCTCATTTAGGACCTGCACTTACGAAGGGGGTAGGCAGCTGTATATCAGGGAGTAAACCTTCTGAGAATAAAAACAGCTGGAGCTTGTTAAGGTAATTACACAGGGGAACGGATAATGTACTGGGAACTCCTCAGAAGAATCTGATTTGTGGTGAGGGGAGAGAGATAAAAGCTCATTTAGGAACGACATGAACATGCTGCGTAGGTAGCTATTTATCAGTAAATATCTCAACTGAGATTAAGAAAAGCAGTAGCTTAATAAATTAAGTACTTCCTGGTATGGTTACTGTACTGGTAACTCCCCAAAAGAATCTCATTGTGGTGAGGGAACAGAGAAAAAAGCTCATTAGGACCTGCACTTACGAAGGGAGTAGGCAGCTGTATATCAGGGAGTAAACCTTCTGAGAATAAAAACAGCTGGGGCTTGTTAAGGTAATTACACATGGGAAAGGATAATGTACTGGGAACTCCTCAGAAGAATCTGATTTGTGGTGAGGGGAGAGAGATAAAAGCTCATTTAGGAACGACATGAACATGCTGCGTAGGTAGCTGTTTATCAGTAAATATCTCCACTGAGATTAAGAAAAGCAGTAGCTTAATAAATTAAGTACTTCCTGGTATGGTTACTGTACTGGTAACTCCCCAAAAGAATCTGGATTGTGGTGAGGGAAGAGAGAATAAAGCTCATTTAGGAACTGCACTTACGAAGGGGGTAGGCAGCTGTATATCAGGGAGTAAACCTTCTGAGAATAAAAACAGCTGGAGCTTGTTAAGGTAATTACACAGGGGAAAAGATGAAGTACTGGGAACTCCTCAGAAGAATCTGCTTTGGGGTGAGGGGAGAGAGATAAAAGCTCATTTAGGAACGACATAAACATGCTGCGTAGGTAGCTGTTTATCAGTAAATATCTCCTCTGAGATTAAGAAAATCAGTAGCTTAATAAATTAAGTACTTCCTGGTATGGTTACTGTACTGGTAACTCCCCAAAAGAATCTGGATTGTGGTGAGGTAACAGAGAAAAAAGCTCATTTAGGACCTGCACTTACGAAAGGGGTAGGCAGCTGTATATCAGGGAGTAAACCTTCTGAGAATAAAAACAGCTGGAGCTTGTTAAGGTAATTACACAGGGGAACGGATAATGTACTGGGAACTCCTCAGAAGAATCTGATTTGTGGTGAGGGGAGAGAGATAAAAGCTCATTAGGAACGACATGAACATGCTGCGTAGGTAGCTGTTTATCAGTAAATATCTCCACTGAGATTAAGAAAAGCAGTAGCTTAATAAATTAAGTACTTCCTGGTATGGTTACTGTACTGGTAACTCCCCAAAAGAATCTGGATTGTGGTGAGGGAAGAGAGAAAAAAGCTCATTTAGGACCTGCACTTACGAAGGGGGTAGGCAGCTGTATATCAGGGAGTAAACCTTCTGAGAATAAAAACAGCTGGAGCTTGTTAAGGTAATTACACAGGGGAAAGTATAATGTACTGGGAACTCCTCAGAAGAATCTGATTCGTTTTGAGGGGAGAGAGATAAAAGCTCATTTAGGAACGACATGAACATGCTGCGTAGGTAGCTGTTTATCAGTAAATATCTCCACTGAGATTAAGAAAAGCAGTAGCTTAATAAATTAAGTACTTCCTGGTATGGTTACTGTACTGGTAACTCCCCAAAAGAATCTGGACTGTGGGAGGGAACAGAGAAAAAAGCTCATTTACGACCTGCACTTACGAAGGGGGTAGGCAGCTGTATATCAGGGAGTAAACCTTCTGAGAATAAAAAAAGCTGGAGCTTGTTAAGGTAATTACACAGGGGAAAGGATAATGTACTGGGAACTCCTCAGAAGAATCTGATTTGTGGTGAGGGGAGAGAGATAAAATCTCATTTAGGAACGACATGAACATGCTTTGTAGGTAGCTGTTTATCAGTAAATATCTCCACTGAGATTAAGAAAAGCAGTAGCTTAATAAATTAAGTACTTCCTGGAATGGTTATGTATTGGTAACTCCCCAAAAGAATCTGGATTGTGGTGAGGGAACAGAGAAAAAATCTCATTTAGGACCTGCACTTTCGAAGGGGGTAGGCAGCTGTATATCAGGGAGTAAACATTCTGAGAATAAAAACAGCTGGAGCTTGTTAAGGTAATTACACGGGGGAAAGGATAATGTACTGGGAAATCCTCAGAAGAATCTGATTTGTGTTGAGGGGAGAGAGATAAAAGCTCATTTAGGAACGACATGAACATGCTGCGTAGGTAGCTGTTTATCAGTAAATATCTCCACTGAGATTAAGAAAAGCAGTAGCTTAATAAATTAAGTACTTCCTGGTATGGTTACTGTACTGGTAACTCCCCAAAAGAATCTAGAATTTGGTGAGGGAACAGAGAAAAAAGCTCATTTAGGACCTGCACTTACGAAGGGGGTAGGCAGCTGTATATCAGGGAGTAAAGCTTCTGAGAATAAAAACAGCTGGAGCTTGTTAAGGTAATTACACAGGGGAAAAGATGAAGTACTGGGAACTCCTCAGAAGAATCTGATTTGTGGTTAGGGGAGAGAGATAAAAGCTCATTTAGGAACGACATAAACATGCTGCGTAGGTAGCTGTTTATCAGTAAATATCTCCACTGAGATTAAGAAAAGCAGTAGCTTAATAAATTAAGTACTTCCTGGTATGGTTACTGTACTGGTAACTCCCCAAAAGAATCTGGATTGTGGTGAGGGAAGAGAGAAAAAAGCTCATTTAGAACCTACACTTACGAAGGGGGTAGGGAGCTGTATATCAGGGAGTAAACCTTCTGAGAATAAAAACAGCTGGAGCTTGTTAAGGTAATTACACAGGGGAACGGATAATGTACTGGAACTCCTCAGAAGAATCTGATTTGTGGTGAGGGGAGAGAGATAAAAGCTCATTTAGGTACGACATGAAAATGCTGCGTACGTAGCTGTTTATCAGTAAATATCTCCACTGAGATTAAGAAAAGCAGTAGCTTAATAAATTAAGTACTTCCTGGTATGGTTACTGTACTGGTAACTCCCAAAAGAATCTGGATTTTGGTGAGGGAACAGAGAAAAAAGCTCATTTAGGACCTGCACTTACGAAGGGGGTAGGCACCTGTATATCAGGGAGTAAACCTTCTGAGAATAAAAACAGCTGGAGCTTGTTAAGGTAATTACACAGGGGAAAGGATAATGTACTGGGAACTCCTCAGAAGAATCTGATTTGTGGTGAGGGGAGAGAGATAAAAGCTCATTTAGGAACGACATGAACATGCTGCGTAGGTAGCTGTTTATCAGTAAATATCTCCACTGAGATTAAGAAAAGCAGTAGCTTAATAAATTAAGTACTTCCTGGTATGGTTACTGTACTGGTCACTCCACAAAAGAATCTGGATTGTGGTGAGGGAACAGAGAAAAAAGCTCATTTAGGACCTACACTTACGAAGGGGGTAGGCAACTGTATATCAGGGAGTAAACCTTCTGAGAATAAAAACAGCTGGAGCTTGTTAAGGTAATTACACAGGGGAAAGGATAATGTACTGGCAACTCCTCAGAAGAATCTGATTTGTGGTGAGGGGAGAGAGATAAAAGCTCATTTAGGAATGACATGAACATGCTGCGTAGGTAGCTGTTTATCAGTAAATATCTCCACTGAGATTAAGAAAAGCAGTAGCTTAATAAATTAAGTACTTCCTGGTATGGATACTGTACTGGTGACTCCCCAAAAGAATCTGGATTGTGGTGAGGGAACAGAGAAAAAAGCTCATTTAGGACCTGCACTTACGAAGGGGGTAGGCAGCTGTATATCAGGTAGTAAACCCTCTGAGAATAAAAACAGCTGGAGCTTGTTAAGGTAATTACACAGAGGAAAGGATAATGTACTGGGAACTCCTCAGAAGAATCTGATTTGTGGTGAGGGGAGAGAGATAAAAGCTCATTTAGGAACGACATGAAAATGCTGCGTACGTACCTGTTTACCAGTAAATATCTCCACTGAGTTTAAGAAAAGCAGTAGCTTAATTAATTAAGTACTTCCTGGTATGGTTCCTGTACTGGTAACTCCCAAAAGAATCTGGAATGTGGTGAGGGAACAGAGAAAAAAGCTCATTTAGGACCTGCACTTACGAAGGGGGTAGGCAGCTGTATATCAGGGAGTAAACCTTCTGAGAATAAAAACAGCTGGAGCTTGTTAAGGTAATTACACAAGGGAAAGGATAATGTACTGGGAACAATTCAGAAGAATCTGATTTGTGGTGAGGGGAGAGAGATAAAAGCTCATTTAGGAACGACATGAACATGGTGCGTTGGTAGCTGTTTACCAGTAAATATCTCCACTTAGATTAAGAAAAGCAGTAGCTTAATAAATTAAGTACTTCCTGGTATGGTTACTGTACTGGTAACTCCCCAAAAGAATCTGGATTGCGGTGAGCGAACAGAGAAAATAGCTCATTTATTACCTGCACTTACGAAGGGGGTAGGCAACTGTATATCAGGGAGTAAACCTTTTGAGAATAAAAACAGCTGGAGCTTGTTAAGGTAATTACACAGGGGAAAGGATAAAGTACTGGGAACTCCTCAGAAGAATCTGATTTGTGGTGAGGGGAGAGAGATAAAAGCTCATTTAGGAACGACATGAACATGCTGCGTACGTAGCTGTTTATCAGTAAATATCTCCACTGAGATTAAGAAAAGCAGTAGCTTAATTAATTAAGTACTTCCTGGTATGGTTACTGTACTGGTAACTCCCCCAAAGAATCTGGATTGCGGTGAGGGAACAGAGAAAAAAGCTCATTTATTACCTGCACTTACGAAGGGGGTAGGCAACTGTATATCAGGGAGTAAACCTTTTGAGAATAAAAACAGCTGGAGCTTGTTAAGGTAATTACACAGGGGAAAGGATAATGTACTGGGAACTCCTCAGAAGAATCTGATTTGTTGTGAGGGGAGAGAGATAAAAGCTCATTTAGGAACGACATGAACATGCTGCGTAGGTAGCTGTTTATCAGTAAATATCTCCACTGAGATTAAGAAAAGCAGTAGCTTAATAAATTAAGTCCTTCCTGTATGGTTACTGTACTGGTAACTCCCCAAAAGAATCTAGAATTTGGTGAGGGAACAGAGAAAAAAGCTCATTTAGGACCTGCACTTACGAAGGGGGTAGGCAGCTGTATATCAGGGAGTAAAGCTTCTGAGAATAAAAACAGCTGGAGCTTGTTAAGGTAATTACACAGGGGAAAAGATGAAGTACTGGGAACTCCTCAGAAGAATCTGATTTGTGGTTAGGGGAGAGAGATAAAAGCTCATTTAGGAACGACATAAACATGCTGCGTAGGTAGCTGTTTATCAGTAAATATCTCCACTGAGATTAAGAAAAGCAGTAGCTTAATAATTAAGTACTTCCTGGTATGGTTACTGTACTGGTAACTCCCAAATGAATCTGGATTGTGGTGAGGGAAGAGAGAAAAAAGCTCATTTAGGACCTACACTTACGAAGGGGGTAGGCAGCTGTATATCAGGGAGTAAACCTTCTGAAAATAAAAACAGCTGGAGCTTGTTAAGGTAATTACACAGGGGAACGGATAATGTACTGGGAACTCCTCAGAAGAATCTGATTTGTGGTGAGGGGTGAGAGATAAAAGCTCATTTAGGTACGACATGAACATGCTGCGTAGGCAGCTGTTTATCAGTAAATATCTCCACTGAGTTTAAGAAAAGCAGTAGCTTAATAAATTAAGTACTTCCTGGTAGAGTTACTGTACTGGTCACTCCACAAAAGAATCTGGATTGTGGTGAGGGAACAGAGAAAAAGCTCATTTAGGACCTGCACTTACGAAGGGGGTAGGCAGCTGTATATCAGGGAGTAAAACTTCTGACAATAAAAACAGCTGGAGCTTGTTAAGGTAATTACACAGTGGAAAGGATAATGTACTGGGTACTCCTCAGAAGAATCTGATTCTTGGTGAGGGGAGAAGATAAAAGCTCATTTAGGAACGACATGAACATGCTGCGTATGTAGCTGTTTATCAGTAAATATCTCCACTGAGATTAAGCAAAGCAGTAGCTTAATAAATTAAGTACTTCCTGGTATGGTTACTGTACTGGTCACTCCACAAAAGAATCTGGATTGTGGTGAGGGAACAGAGAAAAAAGCTCATTTAGGACCTACACTTTAGAAGGGGGTAGGCAGCTGTATATCAGGGAGTAAACCTTCTGAGAATAAAAACAGCTGGAGCTTGTTAAGGTAATTACACAGGGGAAATGATAATGTACTGGGAACTCCTCAGAAGAATCTGATTTGTGATGAGGGGAGAGAGATAAAAGCTCATTTAGGTACGACATGAACATGCTGCGTACGTAGCTGTTTATCAGTAAATATCTCCACTGAGATTAAGAAAAGCAGTAGCTTAATAAATTAATTACTTCCTGGAATGGTTACTGTATTGGTAACTCCCAAAAGAATCTGGATTGTGGTGAGGGAACAGAGAAAAAATCTCATTTAGGACCTGCACTTTCGAAGGGGGTAGGCAGCTGTATATCAGGGAGTAAACCTTCTGAGAATAAAAACAGCTGGAGCTTGTTAAGGTAATTACACAGGGGAAAGGATAATGTACTGGGAACTCCTCAGAAGAATCTGATTTGTGGTGAGGGGAGAGAGATAAAAGCTCATTTAGGAACGACATGAACATGCTGCATAGGTAGCTGTTTATCAGTAAATATCTCCACTGAGATTAAGAAAAGCAGTAGCTTAATAAATTAAGTACTTCCTGGTATGGTTACTGTACTGGTAACTCTCCAAAAGAATCTGGATTGTGGTGAGGGAACAGAGAAAAAAGCTCATTTAGGACCTGCACTTACGAAGGGGGTAGGCAGCTGTATATCAGGGAGTAAACCTTCTGAGAATAAGAACAGCTGGAGCTTGTTAAGGTAATTACACAGGGGAAAGGATAATGTACTGGGAACTCCTCAGAAGAATCTGATTTGTAGTGAGAGGAGAGAGATAAAAGCTCATTTAGAAACGACATGAACGTGCTGCGTAGGTAGCTGTTTATCAGTAAATATCTCCACTGAGATTAAGAAAAGCAGTAGCTTAATACATTAAGTACTTCCTGGTATGGTTACTGTAGTGGTAACTCCCCAAAAGAATCTGGATTGTGGTGAGGGAACAGAGAAAAAAGCTCATTTAGGACCTGCACTTACGAAGGGGGTAGGCAGCTGTATATCAGGGAGTAAACCTTCTGAGAATAAAAACAGCTGGAGCTTGTTAAGGTAATTACACAGGGGAAAAGATGAAGTACGGGGAACTCCTCAGAAGAATCTGATTTGTGGTGAGGGGAGAGAGATAAAAGCTCATTTAGGAACGACATAAACATGCTGCGTAGGTAGCTGTTTATCAGTAAATATCTCCACTGAGATTAAGAAAATCAGTAGCTTAATAAATTAAGTACTTCCTGGTATGGTTACTGTACTGGTAACTCCCCAAAAGAATCTGGATTGTGGTGAGGGAAGAGAGAAAAAAGCTCATTTAGGACCTACACTTACGAAGGGGGTAGGGAGCTGTATATCAGGGAGTAAACCTTCTGAGAATAAAAACAGCTGGAGCTTGTTAAGGTAATTACACAGGGGAACGGATAATGTACTGGGAACTCCTCAGAAGAATCTGATTTGTGGTGAGGGGAGAGAGATAAAAGCTCATTTAGGTACGACATGAACATGCTGCGTACGTAGCTGTTTATCAGTAAATATCTCCACTGAGATTAAGAAAAGCAGTAGCTTAATAAATTAAGTACTTCCTGGTATGGTTACTGTACTGGTAACTCCCCAAAAGAATCTGGATTTTGGTGAGGGAACAGAGAAAAAAGCTCATTTAGGACCTGCACTTACGAAGGGGGTAGGCACCTGTATATCAGGGAGTAAACCTTCTGAGAATAAAAACAGCTGGAGCTTGTTAAGGTAATTACACAGGGGAAAGGATAATGTACTGGCAACTCCTCAGAAGAATCTGATTTGTGGTGAGGGGAGAGAGATAAAAGCTCATTTAAGAATGACATGAACATGCTGCGTAGGTAGCTGTTTATCAGTAAATATCTCCACTGAGATTAAGAAAAGCAGTAGCTTAATAAATTAAGTACTTCCTGGTATGGATACTGTACTGGTGACTCCCCAAAAGAATCTGGATTGTGGTGAGGGAACAGAGAAAAAAGCTCATTTAGGACCTGCACTTACGAAGGGGGTAGGCAGCTGTATATCAGGTAGTAAACCCTCTGAGAATAAAAACAGCTGGAGCTTGTTAAGGTAATTATACAGAGGAAAGGATAATGTACTGGGAACTCCTCAGAAGAATCTGATTTGTGGTGAGGGGAGAGAGATAAAAGCTCATTTAGGAACGACATGAAAATGCTGCGTACGTACCTGTTTACCAGTAAATATCTCCACTGAGTTTAAGAAAAGCAGTAGCTTAATTAATTAAGTACTTCCTGGTATGGTTCCTGTACTGGTAACTCCCCAAAAGAATCTGGAATGTGGTGAGGGAACAGAGAAAAAAGCTCATTTAGGACCTGCACTTACGAAGGGGGTAGGCAGCTGTATATCAGGGAGTAAACCTTCTGAGAATAAAAACAGCTGGAGCTTGTTAAGGTAATTACACAAGGGAAAGGATAATGTACTGGGAACAATTCAGAAGAATCTGATTTGTGGTGAGGGGAGAGAGATAAAAGCTCATTTAGGAACGACATGAACATGGTGCGTTGGTAGCTGTTTACCAGTAAATATCTCCACTTAGATTAAGAAAAGCAGTAGCTTAATAAATTAAGTACTTCCTGGTATGGTTACTGTACTGGTAACTCCCCAAAAGAATCTGGATTGCGGTGAGCGAACAGAGAAAATAGCTCATTTATTACCTGCACTTACGAAGGGGGTAGGCAACTGTATATCAGGGAGTAAACCTTTTGAGAATAAAAACAGCTGGAGCTTGTTAAGGTAATTACACAGGGGAAAGGATAAAGTACTGGGAACTCCTCAGAAGAATCTGATTTGTGGTGAGGGGAGAGAGATAAAAGCTCATTTAGGAACGACATGAACATGCTGCGTACGTAGCTGTTTATCAGTAAATATCTCCACTGAGATTAAGAAAAGCAGTAGCTTAATTAATTAAGTACTTCCTGGTATGGTTACTGTACTGGTAACTCCCCCAAAGAATCTGGATTGCGGTGAGGGAACAGAGAAAAAAGCTCATTTATTACCTGCACTTACGAAGGGGGTAGGCAACTGTATATCAGGGAGTAAACCTTTTGAGAATAAAAACAGCTGGAGCTTGTTAAGGTAATTACACAGGGGAAAGGATAATGTACTGGGAACTCCTCAGAAGAATCTGATTTGTTGTGAGGGGAGAGAGATATAAGCTCATTTAGGAACGACATGTACATGCTGCGTAGGTAGCTGTTTATCAGTAAATATCTCCACTGAGATTAAGAAAAGCAGTAGCTTAATAAATTAAGTACTTCCTGGTATGGTTACTGTACTGGTAACTCCCCAAAAGAATCTGGATTTTGGTGAGGGAACAGAGAAAAAAGCTCAATTAGTATTTGCACTTACGAAGGGGGTAGGCAGCTGTATATCAGGGAGTAAACCTTCTGAGAATAAAAACAGCTGGAGCTTGTTAAGGTAATTACACAGGGGAAAGGATAATGTACTGGGAACTCCTCAGAAGAATCTGATTTGTGGTGAGGGGAGAGAGATAAAAGATCATTTAGGAACGACAGGAACATGCTGCGTAGGTAGCTGTTTATCAGTAAATATCTCCACTGAGTTTAAGAAAAGCAGGAGCTTAATAAATTAAGTACTTCCTGGTATGGTTACTGTACTGGTAACTCCCCAAAAGAATCTGGATTGTGGTGAGGGAACAGAGAAAAAAGCTCATTTAGGACCTGCACTTACGAAGGGGGTAGGCAGCTGTATATCAGGGAGTAAACCTTCTGAGAATAAAAACAGCTGGAGCTTGTTAAGGTAATTACACAGGGGAAAGGATAATGTACTGGGAACTCCTCAGAAGAATCTGATTTGTGGTGAGGGGAGAGAGATAAAATCTCATTTAGGAACGACATGAACATGCTGCGTACTTAGCTGTTTATCAGTAAATATCTCCACTGAGATTAAGAAAAGCAGTAGCTTAATAAATTAAGTACTTCCTGGTATAGTTACTGTACTGGTCACTCCACAAAAGAATCTGGATTGTGGTGAGGGAACAGAGAAAAAGCTCATTTAGTACCTGCACTTACGAAGGGGGTAGGCAGCTGTATATCAGGGAGTAAAACTTCTGACAATAAAAACAGCTGGAGCTTGATAAGGTAATTAGAAGGGGAAAGGATAATGTACTGGGTACTCCTCATAAGAATCTGATTCGTGGTGAGGGGAGAGAGATAAAAGCTCATTTAGGAACGACATGAACATGCTGCGTACGTAGCTGTTTATCAGTAAATATCTCCACTGAGATTAAGAAAAGCAGTAGCTTAATAAATTAAGTACTTCCTGGTATGGTTACTGTACTGGTTACTCCACAAAAGAATCTGGATTGTGGTGAGGGAACAGAGAAAAAAGCTCATTTAGGACCTACACTTTAGAAGGGGGTAGGTAGCTGTATATCAGGGAGTAAACCTTCTGAGAATAAAAACAGCTGGAGCTTGTTAAGGTAATTACACAGGGGAAATGATAATGTACTGGGAACAATTCAGAAGAATCTGATTTGTGGTGAGAGGAGAGAGATAAAAGCTCATTTAGGAACGACATGAACATTCTGCGTAGGTAGCTGTTTATCAGTAAATATCTCCACTGAGATTAAGAAAAGCAGTAGCTTAATAAATTAATTACTTCCTGGAATGGTTACTGTATTGGTAACTCCCCAAAAGAATCTGGATTGTGGTGAGGGAACAGAGAAAAAATCTCATTTAGGACCTGCACTTTCGAAGGGGGAAGGCAGCTGTATATCAGGGAGTAAACCTTCTGAGAATAAAAACAGCTGGAGCTTGTTAAGGTAATTACACAGGGGAAAGGATAATGTACTGGGAACTCCTCAGAAGAATCTGATTTGTGGTGAGGGGAGAGAGATAAAAGCTCATTTAGTAATGACATGAACATGCTGCGTAGGTAGCTGTCTATCAGTAAATATCTCCACTGAGATTAAGAAAAGTAGTAGCTTAATAAATTAATTACTTCCTGGTATGGTTACTGTACTGGTAACTCCCCAAAAGAATCTGGATTGTGGTGAGGGAACAGAGAAAAAAGCTCATTTAGGACCTGCACTTACGAAGGGGTTAGGCAGCTGTATATCAGGGAGTAAACCTTCTGAGAATAAAAACAGCTGGAGCTTGTTAAGGTAATTACACAGGGGAAAGGATAATGTACTGGGAACTCCTCAGAAGAATCTGATTTGTGGTGAGGGGAGAGAGATAAAAGCTCATTTAGGAACGACATGAACATGCTGCGTAGATAGCAGTTTATCAGTAAATATCTCCACTGAGTTTAAGAAAAGCAGTAGCTTAATAAATTAAGTACTTCCTGGTATGGTTACTGTACTGGTAACTCCCCAAAAGAATCTGGATTGTGGTGAGGGAACAGAGAAAAAAGCTCATTTAGTACCTGCACTTACGAAGGGGGTAGGCAGCTGTATATCAGGGAGTAAACCTTCTGAGAATAAAAACCCCTGGAGCTTGTTACGGTAATTACACAGGGGAAAGAATAATGTACTGGGAACTCCTCAGAAGAATCTGATTTGTGGTGAGGGGAGAGAGATAAAAGCTCATTTAGGAACGACATGAACATGCTGCGTAGGTAGCTGTTTATCATTAAATATCTCCACTGAGATTAAGAAAAGCAGTAGCTTAATAAATTAAGTACTTCCTGGTATGGTTACTGTACTGGCAACTCCCCAAAAGAATCTGGATTGTGGTGAGGGAACAGATTAAAAAGCTCATTTAGGACCTGCACTTACGAAGGGGGTAGGCAGCTGTATATCAGGGAGTAAACTTTCTGAGAATAAAAACAGCTGGAGCTTGTTAAGGTAATTACACAGGGGAAAGGATAATAAACTGGGAACTCCTCAGAAGAATCTGATTTGTGGTGAGGGGAGAGAGATAAAAGCTCATTTAGGAACGACATGAACATGCTGCGTAGGTAGCTGTTTATCAGTAAATATCTCCACTGAGATTAAGAAAAGCAGTAGCTTAATAAATTAAGTACTTCCTGGTATGGTTACTGTACTGGAAACTCCAAAAAGGAATCTGGATTGTGGTGAGGGAACAGAGAAAAAAGCTCATTTAGTACCTGCACTTAAGAAGGGAGTAGGCAGCAGTATATCAGGGAGTAAAACTTCTGAGAATAAAAACAGCTGGAGTTTGTTAAGGAAATTACACTGGGGAAAGGATAATGTACTGGGAACTCCTCAGAAGAATCTGATTTGTGGTGAGGGGAGAGAGATAAAAGCTCATTTAGGAAAGACATGAACATGCTGCGTAGGTAGCTGTTTATCAGTAAATATCTCCACTGAGATTAAGAAAAGCAGTAGCTTAATAAATTAAGTACTTCCTGGTATGGTTACTGTACTGGTAACTCCGCAAAAGAATCTGAATTGTGGTGAGGGAACAGAGAAAAAAGCTCGTTTAGGACCTGCACTTACGAAGGGGGTAGGCAGCTGTATATCAGGGAGTAAACCTTCTGACAATAAAAACATCTGGAGCTTGTTAAGGTAATTACACAGGGGAAAGGATAATGTACTGGGAACTCCTCAGAAGAATCTGATTTGTGGTGAGGGGAGAGAGATAAAAGCTCATTTAAGAACGACATGAACATGCTGCATAGGTAGCTGTTTATCAGTAAATATCTCCACTGAGATTAAGAAAAGCAGTGCTTAATAAATTAAGTACTTCCTGGTATGGTTACTGTACTGGTAACTCCCCAAAAGAATCTGGATTGTGGTGAGGGAACAGAGAAAAAAGCTCATTTAGGACCTGCACTTACGAAGGGGGTAGGCAGCTGTATATCAGGGAGTATTGCTTCTGAGAATAAAAACAGCTGGAGCTTGTTAAGGTAATTACACAGAGGAAAGGATAATGTACTGGGAACTCCTCAGAAGAATCTGATTTGTGGTGAGGGGAGAGAGATAAAAGCTCATTTAGGAACGACATGAACATGCTGCGTAGGTAGCTGTTTATCAGTAAATATCTCCACTGAGATTAAGAAAAGCAGTAGCTTAATAAATTAAGTACTTCCTGGTATGATTACTGTACTGGTAACTCCACAAAAGAATCTGGATTGTGGTGAGGGAACAGAGAAAAAAGCTCATTTAGGACCTGCACTTACGAAGGTGCTAGGCAGCTGTATATCAGGGAGTAAACCTTCTGAGAATAAAAACAGCTGGAGCTTGTTAAGGTAATTACACAGGGGAAAGGATAATGTACTGGGAACTCCTCAGAAGAATCTGATTCGTGGTGAGGGGAGAGAGATAAAAGCTCATTTAGGAACGACATGAACATGCTGCGTATGTAGCAGTTTATCAGTAAATATCTCCACTGAGATTAAGAAAAGCAGTAGCTTAATAAATTAAGTACTTCCTGGTATGGTTACTGTACTGGTAACTCCCCAAAGAATCTGGTATTTGATGAGGGAACAGAGCAAAAAGCTCATTTAGGACCTGCACTTACGAAGGGGGTAGGCACCTGTATATCAGGGAGTAAACCTTCTGAGAATAAAAACAGCTGGAGCTTGTTAAGGTAATTACAGAGTGGAAAGGATAATGCACTGGGAACTCCTCAGAAGAATCTGATTCGTGGTGAGGGGAGAGAGATAAAAGCTCATTTAAGAACGACATGAACATGCTGCGTAGGTAGCTGTTTATCAGTAAATATCTCCACTGAGATTAAGAAAAGCAGTAGCTTAATAAATTAGTACTTCCTGGTATGGTTACTGTACTGGTAACTCCCCAAAAGAATCTGGATTGTGGTGAGGGAACAGAGAAAAAAGCTCATTTAGGACCTGCACTTACGAAGGGGGTAGGCAGCTGTATATCAGGGAGTAAACCTTCTGAGAATAAAAACAGCTGGAGCTTGTTAAGGTAATTACACAGGGGAAAGGATAATGTACTGGGAACTCCTCAGAAGAATCTGCATTGTGGTGAGGGGAGAGAGATAAAAGCTCATTTAGGAACGACATGAACATGCTGCGTAGGTAGCTGTTTATCAGTAAATATCTCCACTGAGATTAAGAAAAGCAGTAGCTTAATAAATTAAGTAATTCCTGGTATGGTTCCTGTACTGGTAACTCCCCAAGAGAATCTGGATTGTGGTGAGGGAACAGAGAAAAAAGCTCATTTAGGACCTGCACTTACGAAGGTGGTAGGCAGCTGTATATCAGGGAGTAAACCTTCTGAGAATAAAAACAGCTGGAGCTTGTTAAGGTAATTACACAGGGGAAAGGATAATGTACTGGGAACTCCTCAGAAGAATCTGATTTTTGGTGATGGGAGAGAGATAAAAGCTCATTTAGGAACGACATGAACATGCTGCGTACGTAGCTGTTTATCAGTAAATATCTCCACTGAGATTAAGAAAAGCAGTAGCTTAATAAACTAAGTACTTCCTGCTATGGTTACAGTACTGTTAACTCCCCAAAAGGATCTGGATTGTGGTGAGGGAACAGAGAAAAAAGCTCATTTAGGACCTGCACTTACGAAGGGGGTAGGCAGCGGTATATCAGGGAGTAAACCTTCTGAGAATAAAAACAGCTGGAGCTTGTTAAGGTAATTACACAGGGGAAAGGATAATGTACTGGGAACTCCTCAGAAGAATCTGATTTGTGGTGAGGGGAGAGAGATAAAAGCTCATTTAGGAACGACATGAACATGCTGCGTAGGTAGCTGTTTATCAGTAAATATCTCCACTGAGATTAAGGAAAGCAGTAGCTTAATAAATTAAGTACTTCCTGGTATGGTTACTGTACTGGTAACTCCCCAAAAGAATCTGGTATGTGGTAGGGAAGAGAGAATAATGCTCATTTAGGACCTGCACTTACGAAGGGGGTAGACAGCTGTATATCAGGGATGAAACCTTCTGAGAATAAAAACAGCTGGAGCTTGTTAAGGTAATTACACAGGGGAAAGGATAATGTACTGGGAACTCCTCAGAAGAATCTGATTTGTGGTGAGGGGAGAGAGATAAAAGCTCATTTAGGAACGACATGAACATGCTGCGTAGGTAGCTGTTTATCAGTAAATTTCTCCACTGAGATTAAGAAAAGCAGTAGCTTAATAAATTAAGTACTTCCTGGTATGGTTCCTGTACTGGTAACTCCCCAAAAGAATCTGGAATGTGGTGAGGGAACAGAGAAAAAAGCTCATTTAGGACCTGCACTGACGAAGGGGGTAGGCAGCTGTATATCAGGGAGTAAACCTTCTGAGAATAAAAACAGCTGGAGCCTGTTAAGGTAATTACACAGGGGAAAGGATGATGTACTGGGAACTCCTCAGAGGAATCTGATTTGTGGTGAGGGGAGAGAGATAAAAGCTCATTTAGGAACGACATGAACATGCTGCGTACATAGCTGTTTATCAGTAAATATCTCCACTGAGATTAAGAAAAGCAGTAGCTTAATAAATTAACTACCTGCTGGTATGGTTCCTGTACTGGTAACTCCCGAAAAGAATCTGGATTGTGGTGAGGGAACAGAGAAAAAAGCTCATTTAGGACCTGCACTTACGAAGGGGGTAGGCAGCTGTATGTCAGGGAGTAAACCTTCTGAGAATAAAAACAGCTGGAGCTTGTTAAGGTAATTACACAGGGGAAAGGATGATGTACTGGGAACTCCTAGAGGAATCTGATTTGTGGTGAGGGGAGAGAGATAAAAGCTCATTTAGGAACGACATGAACATGCTGCGTAGGTAGCTGTTTATCAGTAAATATCTCCACTGAGATTAAGAAAAGCAGTAGCTTAATAAATTAAGTACTTCCTGGTATGGTTCCTGTACTGGTAACTCCCCAAAAGAATCTGGATTGTGGTGAGGGAACAGAGAAAAAAGCTCATTTAGGACCTGCACTTACGAAGGGGGTAGGCAGCTGTATATCAGGGAGTAAACCTTCTGAGAATAAAAACAGCTGGAGCTTGTTAAGGTAATTACACAGGGGAAAGGATAATGTACTGGGAACTCCTCAGAAGAATCTGATTTTTGGTGATGGGAGAGAGATAAAAGCTCATTTAGGAACGACATGTACATGCTGCGTACGTAGCTGTTTATCAGTAAATATATCCACTGAGATTAAGAAAAGCAGTAGCTTAATAAATTAAGTACTTCCTGGTATGGTTACAGTACTGTTAACTCCCCAAAAGGATCTGGATTGTGGTGAGGGAACAGAGAAAAAAGCTCATTTAGGACCTGCACTTACGAAGGGGGTAGGCAGCTGTATATCAGGGAGTAAACCTTCTGAGAATAAACACAGCTGGAGCTTGTTAAGGTAATTACACAGGGGAAAGGATAATGTACTGGGAACTCCTCAGAAGAATCTGATTTGTGGTGAGGGGAGAGAGATAAAAGCTCATTTAGGAACGACACGAACATGCAGCGTATGTAGCTGTTTATCAGTAAATATCTCCATTGAGATTAAGAAAAGCAGTAGCTTAATAAATTAAGTACTTCCTGCTATGGATACTGTACTGGTAACTCCCCAAAGAATCTGGATTGTGGTGAGGGAACAGAGAAAAAAGCTCATTGAGGACCTGCAATTACGAAGGGGGTAGGCAGCTGTATATCAGGGAGTAAACCTTCTGAGAATAAAAACAGCTGGAGCTTGTTAAGGTAATTACACAGGGGAAAGGATAATGTACTGGAAACTCCTTTGAAGAATCTGATTTGTGGTGAGGGGAGAGAGATAAAAGCTCCTTTAGGAACGACATGAACATGCTGCGTAGGTAGCTGTTGATCAGTAAATATCTCCACTGAGATTAAGAAAAGCAGTAGCTTAATAAATTAAGTACTTCCTGGTATGGTTACTGTACTGGTAACTCCCCAAAAGAATCTGGATTTTGGTGAGGGAACAGAGAAAAAAGCTCATTTAGGACCTGCACTTACGAAGGGAGTAGGCAGCTGTATATCAGGGAGTATCGCTTCTGAGAATAAAAACAGCTGGAGCTTGTTAAGGTAATTACACAGGGGAAAGGATAATGTACTGGGAACTCCTCAGAAGAATCTGATTTGTGGTGAGGGGAGACAGATAAAAGCTCATTTAGGAACGACATGAACATGCTGCATAGGTAGCTGTTTATCAGTAAATATCTCCACTGAGATTAAGAAAAGGAGTAGCTTAATAAATTAAGTACTTCCTGGTATGGTTACTGTACTGGTAACTCCCCAAAAGAATCTGGATTGTGGTGAGGGAACAGAGAAAAAAGCTCATTTAGGACCTGCACTTACGAAGGGGGTAGGCAGCTGTATATCAGGGAGTAAACCTTCTGAGAATAAAAACAGCTGGAGCTTGTTAAGGTAATTACACTGGGGAAAGGATAATGTACTGGGAACTCCTCAGAAGAATCTGATTTGTGGTGAGGGGAGAGAGATAAAAGCTCATTTAGGAACGACATGAACATGCTGCGTAGGTAGCTGTTTATCAGTAAATATCTCCACTGAGATTAAGAAAAGCAGTAGCTTGGCTGGGGATATGGCCTAGTGGCAAGAGTGCCTGCCTCGTATACATGAGGCCCTGGGTTCGATTACCCAGCACCACATATACAGAAAACGGCCAGAAGTTGCGCTGCGGCTCAAGTGGCAGAATGCTAGCCTTGAGCAAAAAGAAGCCAGGGACAGTACTCAGGCCCTGAGTCCAAGTCCCAGGACTGGCCAAAAAAAAAAAAAAAAAAAAAAAGCAGTAGCTTAATAAATTAAGTACTTCCTGGTATGGTTACTGTACTGGTAACTCCCCAAAAGAATCTGGATTGTGGTGAGGGAACAGAGAAAAAAGCTCATTTAGGACCTGCACTTACGAAGGGGGTATGCAGCAGTATTTCAGGGAGCAAACCTTCTGAGAATGAAAACAGCTGGAGCTTGTTAAGGTAATTACACAGGGGAAAGGATAATGTACTCGGAACTCATCAGAAGAATCTGATTTGTGGTGAGGGGAGAGAGATAAAGCTCATTTAGGAACGACATGAACATGCTGTGTACGTAGCTGTTTATCAGTAAATATCTGCACTGAGATATAGAAAAGCAGTAGCTTAATAAATTAAGTACTTCCTGCTATGGATACTGTACTGGTAACTACCCAAAGAATCTGGATTGTGGTGAGGGAACAGAGAAAAAAGCTCATTGAGGACCTGCAATTACGAAGGGGGTAGGCAGCTGTATATCAGGGAGTAAACCTTCTGAGAATAAAAACAGCTGGAGCTTGTTAAGGTAATTACACAGGGGAAAGGATAATGTACTGGAAACTCCTCAGAAGAATCTGATTTGTGGTGAGGGGAGAGAGATAAAAGCTCCTTTAGGAACGACATGAACATGCTGCGTAGGTAGCTGTTTATCAGTAAATATCTCCACTGAGATTAAGAAAAGCAGTACCTTAATAAATTAAGTACTTCCTGGTATGGTTACTGTACTGGTAACTCCCCAAAAGAATCTGGATTGTGGTGAGGGAACAGAGAAAAAAGCTCATTTAGGACCCTCACTTACGAAGGGAGTAGGCAGCTGTATATCAGGGAGTATCGCTTCTGAGAATAAAAACAGCTGGAGCTTGTTAAGGTAATTACACAGGGGAAAGGATAATGTACTGGGAACTCCTCAGAAGAATCTGATTTGTCGTGAGGGGAGAGAGATAAAAGCTCATTTAGGAACGACATGAAAATGCTGCGTAGGTAGCTGTTTATCAGTAAATATCTCCACTGAGATTAAGAAAAGCAGTAGCTTGGCTGGGGATATGGCCTAGTGGCAAGAGTGCCTGCCTCGTATACATGAGGCCCTGGGTTCGATTCCCCAGCACCACATATACAGAAAACGGCCAGAAGTGGCGCTGCGGCTAAAGTGGCAGAATGCTAGCCTTGAGCAAAAAGAAGCCAAGGACAGTACTCAGGCCCTGAGTCCAAGTCCCAGGACTGGCCAAAAAAAAAAAAAAAAGCAGTAGCTTAATAAATTAAGTACTTCCTGGTATGGTTACTGTACTGGTAACTCCCCAAAAGAATCTGGATTGCGGTGAGGGAACAGAGAAAAAAGCTCATTTAGGACCTGCACTTACGAAGGGGGTAGGCAGCTGTATATCAGGGAGTAAACCTTCTGAGAATAAAAACAGCTGGAGCTTGTTAAGGTAATTACACAGGGGAAAGGATAATATACTGGGAACTCCTCAGAAGAATGTGATTTGTGGTGAGGGGAGAGAGATAAAAGCTCATTTAGGAACGACATGAACATGCTGCGTAGGTAGCTGTTTATCAGTAAATATCTCCACTGAGATTAAGAAAAGCAGTAGCTTAATAAATTTAGTACTTCCTGGTATGGTTACTGTACTGGTAACTCCCCAAAAGAATCTGGATTTTGGTGAGGGAACAGAGAAAAAAGCTCATTTAGGACCTGCACTTACGAAGGGGGTAGGCAGCTGTATATCAGGGAGTAAACCTTCTGAGAATAAAAACAGCTGGAGCTTGTTAAGGTAATTACACAGTGGAAAGGATAATGTACAGGGAACTCCTCAGAAGAATCTGATTTCTGGTGAGCGGAGAGACATAAATGCTCATTTAGGAACGACATGAACATTCTGCATACGTAGCTGTTTATCAGTAAATATCTCCACTGAGATTAAGAAAAGCAGTAGCTTAATAAATTAAGTACTTCCTGGTATGAATACTGTACTGGTAACTCCCCAAAAGAATCTGGATTTTGGTGAGGGAACAGAGAAAAAAGCTCAATTAGGACCTGCACTTACGAAGGGGGTAGGCAGCTGTATATCAGGGAGTAAACCTTCTGAGAATAAAAACAGCTGGAGCTTGTTAAGGTAATTACACAAGGGAAAGGATAATGTACTGGGAACTCCTCAGAAGAATCTGATTTGTGGTGAGGGGAGAGAGATAAAAGCTCAATTATGAACGACATGAACATGCTGCGTAGGTAGCTGTTTATCAGTAAATATCTCCACTGAGATTAAGAGAAGCAGTAGCTTAATTAATTATGTACTTCCTGGTATGGTTACTGTACTTGTAATTCCCCAAAAGAATCTGGATTGTGGTGAGGGAACAGAGAAAAAAGCTCATTTAGGACCTGCACGTACGAAGGGGTTAGGCAGCTGTATATCAGGGAGTAAACCTTCTAAGGATAAAAACAGCTGGAGCTTGTTAAGGTAATTACACAGGGGACAGGATAATGTACAGGGAACTCCTCAGAAGAATCTGATTTCTGGAGAGCGGAGAGACATAAATGCTCATTTAGGAACAACATGAACATTCTGCATACGTAGCTGTTTATCAGTAAATATCTCCACTGAGATTAAGAAAAGCAGTAGCTTAATAAATTAAGTACTTGCTTGTATGGTTACTGTACTGGTCACTCCCCAAAAGAATCTGGATTGTGGTGAGGGAACAGAGAAAAAAGCTCATTTAGGACATGCACTTAGGAAGGGGGTAGGCAGCTGTATATCAGGGAGTAAACCTTCTGAGAATAAAAACAGCTGGAGCTTGTTAAGGTAATTACACAGGGGAAAGGATAATGTACTGCGAACTCCTCAGAAGAATCTGATTTGTGGTGAGGGGAGATTGATAAAAGCTCATTTAGGAACGACATGAACATGCTGGGTAGGTAGCTGTTTATCAGTAAATATCTCCACTGAGACTGAGAAAAGCAGTAGCTTAATAAATTAAGTACTTCCTGGTATGGTTACTGTTCTGGTAACTTCCCAAAAGAATCTGGATTGTGGTGAGGGAACAGAGAAAAAAGCTCATTTAGGACCTGCACTTACGAAGGGAGTAGGCAGCTGTATATCAGGGAGTAAACCTTCTGAGAATAAAAACAGCTGGAGCTTGATAAGGTAATTACACAGGGGAAAGGATAATGTACTGGGAACTCCTCAGAAGAATCTGATTTGTGGTGAGGGGAGAGAGATAAAAGCTCATTTATGAAGGACATGAATATGCTGCGTAGGTAGCTGTTTATCAGTAAATATCTCCTCTGAGATTAAGAAAAGCAGTAGATTAATAAATGAAGTACTTCCTGGTATGGTTACTGTACTGGTAACTCCCCAAAAGAATCTGTATTGTGGTGAGGGAACAGAGAATAAAGCTCATTTAGGACCTGCACTTACGAAGGGGGTAGGCAGCAGTATATCAGGGAGTAAACCTTCTGAGAATAAAAACAGCTGGAGCTTGTTAAGGTAATTACACAGGGGAAAGGATAATGTACTGGGAACTCCTCAGAAGAATCTGATTTGTGGTGAGGGGTGAGAGGTAAAAGCTCATTTAGGAACGACATGAACATGCTGCGTAGGTAGCTGTTTATCAGTAAATATCTCCACTGAGATTAAGAGAAGCAGTAGCTTAATAAATTAAGTACTTCCTGGTATGGTTACTGTACTGGTAACTCCCCAAAAGAATCTGGATTGTGGTGAGGGGACAGAGATAAAAGCTCATTTAGGACCCTCACTTTCGAAGGGGTTAGGCAGCTGTATATCAGGGAGTAAACCTTCTGAGAATAAAAACAGCTGGAGCTTGTTAAGGTATTTACACAGGGGAAAGGATAATGTACTGGGAACTCCTCAGAAGAATCTGATTCGTGGTGAGGGGAGAGAGATAAAAGCTCATTTAGGAACGACATGAACATGCTGCGTAGGTAGCTGTTTATCAGTAAATATCTCCACTGAGATTAAGAAAAGCAGTAGCTTGGCTGGGGATATGGCCTAGTGGCAAGAGTGCCTGCCTCGTATACATGAGGCCCTGGGTTCGATTACCCAGCACCACATATACAGAAAACGGCCAGAAGTGGCGCTGCGGCTCAAGTGGCGGAATGCTAGCCTTGAGCAAAAAGAAGCCAGGGACAGTACTCAGGCCCTGAGTCCAAGTCCCAGGACTGGCCAAAATAGAAAAAAAAAAAGCAGTAGCTTAATAAATTAATACTTCCTGGTATGGTTACTGTAGTGGTAACTCCCCAAAGGAATCTTGATTGTGGTGAGGGAACAGAGAAAAAAGCTCATTTAGGACCTGCACTTACGAAGGGGGTAGGCAGCTGTATATCAGGGAGTAAACCTTCTGAGAATAAAAACAGCTGGAGCTTGTTAAGGTAATTACACAGGGGAAAGGATAATATACTGGGAACTCCTCAGAAGAATGTGATTTGTGGTGAGGGGAGAGAGATAAAAGCTCATTTAGGAACGACATGAACATGCTGCGTAGGTAGCTGTTTATCAGTAAATATCTCCACTGAGATTAAGAAAAGCAGTAGCTTAATAAATTTAGTACTTCCTGGTATGGTACTGTACTGGTAACTCCCCAAAAGAATCTGGATTTTGGTGAGGGAACAGAGAAAAAAGCTCATTTAGGACCTGCACTTACGAAGGGGGTAGGCAGCTGTATATCAGGGAGTAAACCTTCTGAGAATAAAAACAGCTGGAGCTTGTTAAGGTAATTACACAGTGGAAAGGATAATGTACAGGGAACTCCTCAGAAGAATCTGATTTCTGGTGAGCGGAGAGACATAAATGCTCATTTAGGAACGACATGAACATTCTGCATACGTAGCTGTTTATCAGTAAATATCTCCACTGAGATTAAGAAAAGCAGTAGCTTAATAAATTAAGTACTTCCTGGTATGAATACTGTACTGGTAACTCCCCAAAAGAATCTGGATTTTGGTGAGGGAACAGAGAAAAAAGCTCAATTAGGACCTGCACTTACGAAGGGGGTAGGCAGCTGTATATCAGGGAGTAAACCTTCTGAGAATAAAAACAGCTGGAGCTTGTTAAGGTAATTACACAAGGGAAAGGATAATGTACTGGGAACTCCTCAGAAGAATCTGATTTGTGGTGAGGGGAGAGAGATAAAAGCTCATTTATGAACGACATGAACATGCTGCGTAGGTAGCTGTTTATCAGTAAATATCTCCACTGAGATTAAGAGAAGCAGTAGCTTAATAAATTATGTACTTCCTGGTATGGTTACTGTACTTGTAATTCCCCAAAAGAATCTGGATTGTGGTGAGGGAACAGAGAAAAAAGCTCATTTAGGACCTGCACGTACGAAGGGGTTAGGCAGCTGTATATCAGGGAGTAAACCTTCTAAGGATAAAAACAGCTGGAGCTTGTTAAGGTAATTACACAGGGGACAGGATAATGTACAGGGAACTCCTCAGAAGAATCTGATTTCTGGAGAGCGGAGAGACATAAATGCTCATTTAGGAACAACATGAACATTCTGCATACTTAGCTGTTTATCAGTAAATATCTCCACTGAGATTAAGAAAAGCAGTAGCTTAATAAATTAAGTACTTGCTTGTATGGTTACTGTACTGGTCACTCCCCAAAAGAATCTGGATTGTGGTGAGGGAACAGAGAAAAAAGCTCATTTAGGACCTGCACTTAGGAAGGGGGTAGGCAGCTGTATATCAGGGAGTAAACCTTCTGAGAATAAAAACAGCTGGAGCTTGTTAAGGTAATTACACAGGGGAAAGGATAATGTACTGCGAACTCCTCAGAAGAATCTGATTTGTGGTGAGGGGAGATTGATTAAAGCTCATTTAGGAACGACCTGAACATGCTGGGTAGGTAGCTGTTTATCAGTAAATATCTCCACTGAGACTGAGAAAAGCAGTAGATGAATAAATTAAGTACTTCCTGGTATGGTTACTGTTCTGGTAACTTCCCAAAATAATCTGGATTGTGGTGAGGGAACAGAGAAAAAAGCTCATTTAGGACCTGCACTTACGAAGGGAGTAGGCAGCTGTATATCAGGGAGTAAACCTTCTGAGAATAAAAACAGCTGGAGCTTGATAAGGTAATTACACAGGGGAAAGGATAATGTACTGGGAACTCCTCAGAAGAATCTGATTTGTGGTGAGGGGAGAGAGATAAAAGCTCATTTAGGAACGACATGAACATGCTGCGTAGGTAGCTGTTTATCAGTAAATATCTCCACTGAGATTAAGAAAAGCAGTAGCTTAATAAATTAAGTACTTCCTGGTATGGTTACTGTACTGGTAACTCCACAGAAGAATCTGGATTGTGGTGAGGGAACAGAGAATAAAGCTCATTTAGGACCTGCAATTACGAAGGGGGTAGGCAGCAGTATATCAGGGAGTAAACCTTCTGAGAATGAAAAGAGCTGGAGCATGTTAAGGTAATTACACAGGGGAAAGGATATTGTACTGGGAACTCCTCAGAAGAATCTGATTTGTGCTGAGGGGAGAGAGATAAAAGCACATTTAGGAAAGACATGAACATGCTGCGTACGTAGCTGTTTATCAGTAAATATCTCCACTGAGATTAAGAAAAGCAGTAGCTTAATAAATTAAGTACTTCCTGGTATGGTTACTGTACTTGTAACTCCCCAAAAGAATCTTGATTTTGGTGAGGGAACAGAGAAAAAAGCTCACTTAGGACCTGCACTTACGAAGGGGGTAGGCAGCTGTATATCAGGGAGTAAACCTTCTGAGAATACAAACAGCTGGAGCTTGTTAAGGTAATTACACAGGGGAAAGGATAATGTACTGGGAACTCCTCAGAATAATCTGATTTGTGGTGAGGGGACAGGGATAAAAGCTCATTTAAGAACGATATGAACATGCTGCGTAGGTAGCTGTTTATCAGTAAATATCTCCACTGAGATTAAGAAAAGCAGTAGCTTAATAAATTAAGTACTTCCTGGTATGGTTACTGTACTGGTAACTCCCCAAAGAATCTGGATTGTGGTGAGGGAACAGAGAAAAAAGCTGATTTAGGACCTGCACTTACGAAGGGGGTAGGCAGCTGTATATCAAGGAGTAAACCTTCTGAGAATAAAAACAGCTGGAGCTTGTTAAGGTTATTACACAGGGGAAAGGATAATGTACTGGGAACTCCTCAGAAGAATCTGATTTGTGGTGAGGGGAGAGAGATAAAAGCTCATTTAGGAACGACATGAACATGCTGCATTGGTAGCTGTTTATCAGTAAATATCTCCACTGAGATTAAGAAAAGCAGTAGCTTAATAAATTAAGTACTTCCTGGTATGGTTACTGTACAGGTAACTCCCCAAAAGAGTCTGGATTGTGGTGAGGGAACAGAGAAAAAAGCTCATTTAGGACCTGCACTTACGAAGGGGGTAGGCAGCTGTATATCAGGGAGTAAACCTTCTGAGAATAAAAACAGCTGGAGCATGTTAAGGTAATTACAGAGGGGAAAGGATAATATACTGGGAACTCCTCAGAAGAATCGGATTTGTGGTGAGGGGTGAGAGATAAAAGCTCATTTAGGAACGACATGAACATGCTGCGTAGGTAGCTGTTTATCAGTAAATATCTCCACTGAGATTAAGAGAAGCAGTAGGTTAATAAATTAAGTACTTCCTGGTATGGTTACTGTACTGGTTACTACCCAAAAGAATGTGGATTGTGGTGAGGGAACAGAGAAAAAAGCTCATTTAGGACCTGCACTTACGAAGGGGGTAGGCAGCTGTATATCAGGGAGTAAACCTTCTGAGAATAAAAACAGCTGGAGCTTGTTAAGGTATTTACACAGGGGAAAGGATAATGTACTGGGAACTCCTCAGAAGAATCTGATTTGTGGTGAGGGGAGAGAGATAAACGCTCACTTAGAACGACATGAACATGCTGTGTAGGTAGCTGTTTATCAGTAAATATCTCCACTGAGATTAAGAAAAGCAGTAGCTTAATAAATTAAGTACTTCCTGGTATGGTTACTGTACTGGTTACTACCCAAAAGAATGTGGATTGTGGTGAGGGAACAGAGAAAAAAGCTCATTTAGGACCTGCACTTACGAAGGTTGTAGGCAGCTGTATATCAGGGAGTAAACCTTCTGAGAATAAAAACAGCTGGAGCTTGTTAAGGTAATTACACAGGGGAAAGGATAATGTACCGGGAACTCCTCAGATGAATCTGATTTGTGGTGAGGGGAGAGAGATAAAAGCTCATTTAGGAACGACATGAACATGCTGCGTAGGTAGCTGTTTATCAGTTAATATCTCCACTGAGATTAAGAAAAGCAGTAGCTTAATAAATTAAGTACTTCCTGGTATGGTTACTGTACTGGTAACTCCCCAAAAGAATCTGGATTGTGGTGAGGGAACAGAGAAAAAAGCTCATTTAGGACCTGCACTTACGAAGGGGGTAGGCAGCTGTATATCAGGGAGTAAATCTTCTGAGAATAAATACAGCTGGAGCTTGTTAAGGTAATTACACAGGGGAAAGGATATTGTACCGGGAACTCCTCAGAACAATCTGATTTTTGGTGAGGGGAGAGAGATAAAAGCTCATTTAGGAACGACATGAACATGCTGCGTTGGTAGCTGTTTATCAGTAAATATCTCCACTGAGATTAAGAAAAGCAGTAGCTTAATGAATTAAGTACTTCCTGGTATGGTTACTGTACTGGTAACTCCCCAAAAGAATCTGGATTGTGGTGAGGGAAGAGAGAAAAAAGCTCATTTAGAACCTGCACTTACGAAGGTGGTAGGCAGCTGTATATCAGGGAGTAAACCTTCTGAGAATAAAAACACCTGGAGCTTCATAAGGTAATTACACAGGGGAAAGGATAATGTACTGGGAACTCCTCAGAAGAATGTGATTTGTGGTGAGGGGAGAGAGATAAAAGCTCATTTAGGAACGACATGAACCTGCTGCGTAGGTAGCTGTTTATCAGTAAATATCTCCACTGAGATTAAGAAAAGCAGTAGCTTAATAAATTAAGTACTTCCTGGTATGGTTACTGTACTGGTAACTCCCCAAAAGAATCTGGATTTTGGTGAGGGAACAGAGAAAAAAGCTCATTTAGGACCTGCACTTACGAAGGGGGTAGGCAGCTGTATATTAGGGAGTAAACCTTCTGAGAATAAAAACAGCTGGAGCTTCATAAGGTAATTACACAGGGGAAAGGATAATGTACTGGGAACTCCTCAGAAGAATGTGATTTGTGGTGAGGGGAGAGAGATAAAAGCTCATTTAGGAACGACATGAACATGCTGCGTTGGTAGCTGTTTATCAGTAAATATCTCCACTGAGATTAAGAAAAGCAGTAGCTTAATGAATTAAGTACTTCCTGGTATGGTTACTGTACTGGTAACTCCCCAAAAGAATCTGGATTGTGGTGAGGGAAGAGAGAAAAAAGCTCATTTAGGACCTGCAATTACGAAGGGGGTAGGCAGCAGTATATCAGGGAGTAAACCTTCTGAGAATGAAAAGAGCTGGAGCATGTTAAGGTAATTACACAGGGGAAAGGATATTGTACTGGGAACTCCTCAGAAGAATCTGATTTGTGCTGAGGGGAGAGAGATAAAAGCACATTTAGGAAAGACATGAACATGCTGCGTACGTAGCTGTTTATCAGTAAATATCTCCACTGAGATTAAGAAAAGCAGTAGCTTAATAAATTAAGTACTTCCTGGTATGGTTACTGTACTTGTAACTCCCCAAAAGAATCTTGATTTTGGTGAGGGAACAGAGAAAAAAGCTCACTTAGGACCTGCACTTACGAAGGGGGTAGGCAGCTGTATATCAGGGAGTAAACCTTCTGAGAATACAAACAGCTGGAGCTTGTTAAGGTAATTACACAGGGGAAAGGATAATGTACTGGGAACTCCTCAGAATAATCTGATTTGTGGTGAGGGGACAGGGATAAAAGCTCATTTAAGAACGAAATGAACATGCTGCGTAGGTAGCTGTTTATCAGTAAATATCTCCACTGAGATTAAGAAAAGCAGTAGCTTAATAAATTAAGTACTTCCTGGTATGGTTACTGTACTGGTAACTCCCCAAAGAATCTGGATTGTGGTGAGGGAACAGAGAAAAAAGCTGATTTAGGACCTGCACTTACGAAGGGGGTAGGCATCTGTATATCAAGGAGTAAACCTTCTGAGAATAAAAACAGCTGGAGCTTGTTAAGGTTATTACACAGGGGAAAGGATAATGTACTGGGAACTCCTCAGAAGAATCTGATTTGTGGTGAGGGGAGAGAGATAAAAGCTCATTTAGGAACGACATGAACATGCTGCATTGGTAGCTGTTTATCAGTAAATATCTCCACTGAGATTAAGAAAAGCAGTAGCTTAATAAATTAAGTACTTCCTGGTATGGTTACTGTACAGGTAACTCCCCAAAAGAGTCTGGATTGTGGTGAGGGAACAGAGAAAAAAGCTCATTTAGGACCTGCACTTACGAAGGGGGTAGGCAGCTGTATATCAGGGAGTAAACCTTCTGAGAATAAAAACAGCTGGAGCATGTTAAGGTAATTACAGAGGGGAAAGGATAATATACTGGGAACTCCTCAGAAGAATCGGATTTGAGGTGAGGGGTGAGAGATAAAAGCTCATTTAGGAACGACATGAACATGCTGCGTAGGTAGCTGTTTATCAGTAAATATCTCCACTGAGATTAAGAGAAGCAGTAGGTTAATAAATTAAGTACTTCCTGGTATGGTTACTGTACTGGTTACTACCCAAAAGAATGTGGATTGTGGTGAGGGAACAGAGAAAAAAGCTCATTTAGGACCTGCACTTACGAAGGGGGTAGGCAGCTGTATATCAGGGAGTAAACCTTCTGAGAATAAAAACAGCTGGAGCTTGTTAAGGTATTTACACAGGGGAAAGGATAATGTACTGGGAACTCCTCAGAAGAATCTGATTTGTGGTGAGGGGAGAGAGATAAACGCTCACTTAGAACGACATGAACATGCTGTGTAGGTAGCTGTTTATCAGTAAATATCTCCACTGAGATTAAGAAAAGCAGTAGCTTAATAAATTAAGTACTTCCTGGTATGGTTACTGTACTGGTTACTACCCAAAAGAATGTGGATTTTGGTGAGGGAACAGAGAAAAAAGCTCATTTAGGACCTGCACTTACGAAGGTTGTAGGCAGCTGTATATCAGGGAGTAAACCTTCTGAGAATAAAAACAGCTGGAGCTTGTTAAGGTAATTACACAGGGGAAAGGATAATGTACCGGGAACTCCTCAGATGAATCTGATTTGTGGTGAGGGGAGAGAGATAAAAGCTCATTTAGGAACGACATGAACATGCTGCGTAGGTAGCTGTTTATCAGTTAATATCTCCACTGAGATTAAGAAAAGCAGTAGCTTAATAAATTAAGTACTTCCTGGTATGGTTACTGTACTGGTAACTCCCCAAAAGAATCTGGATTGTGGTGAGGGAACAGAGAAAAAAGCTCATTTAGGACCTGCACTTACGAAGGGGGTAGGCAGCTGTATATCAGGGAGTAAATCTTCTGAGAATAAATACAGCTGGAGCTTGTTAAGGTAATTACACAGGGGAAAGGATATTGTACCGGGAACTCCTCAGAACAATCTGATTTGTGGTGAGGGGAGAGAGATAAAAGCTCATTTAGGAACGACATGAACATGCTGCGTTGGTAGCTGTTTATCAGTAAATATCTCCACTGAGATTAAGAAAAGCAGTAGCTTAATGAATTAAGTACTTCCTGGTATGGTTACTGTACTGGTAACTCCCCAAAAGAATCTGGATTGTGGTGAGGGAAGAGAGAAAAAAGCTCATTTAGAACCTGCACTTACGAAGGGGGTAGGCAGCTGTATATCAGGGAGTAAACCTTCTGAGAATAAAAACACCTGGAGCTTCATAAGGTAATTACACAGGGGAAAGGATAATGTACTGGGAACTCCTCAGAAGAATGTGATTTGTGGTGAGGGGAGAGAGATAAAAGCTCATTTAGGAACGACATGAACCTGCTGCGTAGGTAGCTGTTTATCAGTAAATATCTCCACTGAGATTAAGAAAAGCAGTAGCTTAATAAATTAAGTACTTCCTGGTATGGTTACTGTACTGGTAACTCCCCAAAAGAATCTGGATTTTGGTGAGGGAACAGAGAAAAAAGCTCATTTAGGACCTGCACTTACGAAGGGGGTAGGCAGCTGTATATTAGGGAGTAAACCTTCTGAGAATAAAAACAGCTGGAGCTTCATAAGGTAATTACACAGGGGAAAGGATAATGTACTGGGAACTCCTCAGAAGAATGTGATTTGTGGTGAGGGGAGAGAGATAAAAGCTCATTTAGGAACGACATGAACATGCTGCGTAGGTAGCTGTTTATCAGTAAATATCTCCACTGAGATTAAGAAAAGCAGTAGCTTAATAAATTTAGTACTTCCTGGTATGGTTACTGTACTGGTAACTCCCCAAAAGAATCTGGATTTTGGTGAGGGAACAGAGAAAAAAGCTCATTTAGGACCTGCACTTACGAAGGGGGTAGGCAGCTGTATATCAGGGAGTAAACCTTCTGAGAATAAAAACAGCTGGAGCTTGTTAAGGTAATTACACAGTGGAAAGGATAATGTACAGGGAACTCCTCAGAAGAATCTGATTTCTGGTGAGCGGAGAGACATAAATGCTCATTTAGGAACGACATGAACATTCTGCATACGTAGCTGTTTATCAGTAAATATCTCCACTGAGATTAAGAAAAGCAGTAGCTTAATAAATTAAGTACTTCCTGGTATGAATACTGTACTGGTAACTCCCCAAAAGAATCTGGATTTTGGTGAGGGAACAGAGAAAAAAGCTCAATTAGGACCTGCACTTACGAAGGGGGTAGGCAGCTGTATATCAGGGAGTAAACCTTCTGAGAATAAAAACAGCTGGAGCTTGTTAAGGTAATTACACAGGGGAAAGGATAATGTACTGGGAACTCCTCAGAAGAATCTGATTTGTGGTGAGGGGAGAGAGATAAAAGCTCATTTAGGAACGACATGAACATGCTGCGTAGGTAGCTGTTTATCAGTAAATATCTCCACTGAGATTAAGAAAAGCAGTAGCTTAATAAATTAAGTACTTCCTGGTATGGTTACTGTACTGGTAACTCCCCAAAAGAATCTGGATTGTGGTGAGGGAACAGAGAAAAAAGCTCATTTAGGACCTGCACTTACGAAGGGGGTAGGCAGCTGTATATCAGGGAGTAAACGTTCTGAGAATAAAAACAGCTGGAGCTTGTTAAGGTAATTACACAGGGGAAAGGATAATGTACTGGGAACTCCTCAGAATAATCTGATTTGTGGTGAGGGGACAGGGATAAAAGCTCATTTAAGAACGATATGAACATGCTGCGTAGGTAGCTGTTTATCAGTAAATATCTCCACTGAGATTAAGAAAAGCAGTAGCTTAATAAATTAAGTACTTCCTGGTATGGTTACTGTACTGGTAACTCCCCAAAGAATCTGGATTGTGGTGAGGGAACAGAGAAAAAAGCTGATTTAGGACCTGCACTTACGAAGGGGGTAGGCAGCTGTATATCAAGGAGTAAACCTTCTGAGAATAAAAACAGCTGGAGCTTGTTAAGGTAATTACACAGGGGAAAGGTTAATGTACTGGGAACTCCTCAGAAGAATCTGATTTGTGGTGAGGGGAGAGAGATAAAAGCTCATTTAGGAACGACATGAACATGCTGCATTGATAGCTGTTTATCAGTAAATATCTCCACTGAGATTAAGAAAAGCAGTAGCTTAATAAATTAAGTACTTCCTGGTATGGTTACTGTACAGGTAACTCCCCAAAAGAGTCTGGATTGTGGTGAGGGAACAGAGAAAAAAGCTCATTTAGGACCTGCACTTACGAAGGGGGTAGGCAGCTGTATATCAGGGAGTAAACCTTCTGAGAATAAAAACAGCTGGAGCATGTTAAGGTAATTACAGAGGGGAAAGGATAATATACTGGGAACTCCTCAGAAGAATCGGATTTGTGGTGAGGGGTGAGAGATAAAAGCTCATTTAGGAACGACATGAACATGCTGCGTAGGTAGCTGTTTATCAGTAAATATCTCCACTGAGATTAAGAGAAGCAGTAGGTTAATAAATTAAGTACTTCCTGGTATGGTTACTGTACTGGTTACTACCCAAAAGAATGTGGATTGTGGTGAGGGAACAGAGAAAAAAGCTCATTTAGGACCTGCACTTACGAAGGGGGTAGGCAGCTGTATATCAGGGAGTAAACCTTCTGAGAATAAAAACAGCTGGAGCTTGTTAAGGTATTTACACAGGGGAAAGGATAATGTACTGGGAACTCCTCAGAAGAATCTGATTTGTGGTGAGGGGAGAGAGATAAACGCTCACTTAGAACGACATGAACATGCTGTGTAGGTAGCTGTTTATCAGTAAATATCTCCACTGAGATTAAGAAAAGCAGTAGCTTAATAAATTAAGTACTTCCTGGTATGGTTACTGTACTGGTTACTACCCAAAAGAATGTGGATTGTGGTGAGGGAACAGAGAAAAAAGCTCATTTAGGACCTGCACTTACGAAGGTTGTAGGCAGCTGTATATCAGGGAGTAAACCTTCTGAGAATAAAAACAGCTGGAGCTTGTTAAGGTAATTACACAGGGGAAAGGATAATGTACCGGGAACTCCTCAGATGAATCTGATTTGTGGTGAGGGGAGAGAGATAAAAGCTCATTTAGGAACGACATGAACATGCTGCGTAGGTAGCTGTTTATCAGTTAATATCTCCACTGAGATTAAGAAAAGCAGTAGCTTAATAAATTAAGTACTTCCTGGTATGGTTACTGTACTGGTAACTCCCCAAAAGAATCTGGATTGTGGTGAGGGAACAGAGAAAAAAGCTCATTTAGGACCTGCACTTACGAAGGGGGTAGGCAGCTGTATATCAGGGAGTAAATCTTCTGAGAATAAATACAGCTGGAGCTTGTTAAGGTAATTACACAGGGGAAAGGATATTGTACCGGGAACTCCTCAGAACAATCTGATTTGTGGTGAGGGGAGAGAGATAAAAGCTCATTTAGGAACGACATGAACATGCTGCGTTGGTAGCTGTTTATCAGTAAATATCTCCACTGAGATTAAGAAAAGCAGTAGCTTAATGAATTAAGTACTTCCTGGTATGGTTACTGTACTGGTAACTCCCCAAAAGAATCTGGATTGTGGTGAGGGAAGAGAGAAAAAAGCTCATTTAGAACCTGCACTTACGAAGGGGTTAGGCAGCTGTATATCAGGGAGTAAACCTTCTGAGAATAAAAACACCTGGAGCTTCATAAGGTAATTACACAGGGGAAAGGATAATGTACTGGGAACTCCTCAGAAGAATGTGATTTGTGGTGAGGGGAGAGAGATAAAAGCTCATTTAGGAACGACATGAACCTGCTGCGTAGGTAGCTGTTTATCAGTAAATATCTCCACTGAGATTAAGAAAAGCAGTAGCTTAATAAATTAAGTACTTCCTGGTATGGTTACTGTACTGGTAACTCCCCAAAAGAATCTGGATTTTGGTGAGGGAACAGAGAAAAAAGCTCATTTAGGACCTGCACTTACGAAGGGGGTAGGCAGCTGTATATTAGGGAGTAAACCTTCTGAGAATAAAAACAGCTGGAGCTTCATAAGGTAATTACACAGGGGAAAGGATAATGTACTGGGAACTCCTCAGAAGAATGTGATTTGTGGTGAGGGGAGAGAGATAAAAGCTCATTTAGGAACGACATGAACATGCTGCGTAGGTAGCTGTTTATCAGTAAATATCTCCACTGAGATTAAGAAAAGCAGTAGCTTAATAAATTTAGTACTTCCTGGTATGGTTACTGTACTGGTAACTCCCCAAAAGAATCTGGATTGTGGTGAGGGAACAGAGAAAAAAGCTCATTTAGGACCTGCACTTACGAAGGGGGTAGGCAGCTGTATATCAGGGAGTAAACGTTCTGAGAATAAAAACAGCTGGAGCTTGTTAAGGTAATTACACAGGGGAAAGGATAATGTACTGGGAACTCCTCAGAATAATCTGATTTGTGGTGAGGGGACAGGGATAAAAGCTCATTTAAGAACGATATGAACATGCTGCGTAGGTAGCTGTTTATCAGTAAATATCTCCACTGAGATTAAGAAAAGCAGTAGCTTAATAAATTAAGTACTTCCTGGTATGGTTACTGTACTGGTAACTCCCCAAAGAATCTGGATTGTGGTGAGGGAACAGAGAAAAAAGCTGATTTAGGACCTGCACTTACGAAGGGGGTAGGCAGCTGTATATCAAGGAGTAAACCTTCTGAGAATAAAAACAGCTGGAGCTTGTTAAGGTAATTACACAGGGGAAAGGATAATGTACTGGGATCTCCTCAGAAGAATCTGATTTGTGGTGAGGGGAGAGAGATAAAAGCTCATTTAGGAACGACATGAACATGCTGCATTGGTAGCTGTTTATCAGTAAATATCTCCACTGAGATTAAGAAAAGCAGTAGCTTAATAAATTAAGTACTTCCTGGTATGGTTACTGTACAGGTAACTCCCCAAAAGAGTCTGGATTGTGGTGAGGGAACAGAGAAAAAAGCTCATTTAGGACCTGCACTTACGAAGGGGGTAGGCAGCTGTATATCAGGGAGTAAACCTTCTGAGAATAAAAACAGCTGGAGCATGTTAAGGTAATTACAGAGGGGAAAGGATAATATACTGGGAACTCCTCAGAAGAATCGGATTTGTGGTGAGGGGTGAGAGATAAAAGCTCATTTAGGAACGACATGAACATGCTGCGTAGGTAGCTGTTTATCAGTAAATATCTCCACTGAGATTAAGAGAAGCAGTAGGTTAATAAATTAAGTACTTCCTGGTATGGTTACTGTACTGGTTACTACCCAAAAGAATGTGGATTGTGGTGAGGGAACAGAGAAAAAAGCTCATTTAGGACCTGCACTTACGAAGGTTGTAGGCAGCTGTATCTCAGGGAGTAAACCTTCTGAGAATAAAAACAGCTGGAGCTTGTTAAGGTAATTACACAGGGGAAAGGATAATGTACCGGGAACTCTTCAGATGAATCTGATTTGTGGTGAGGGGAGAGAGATAAAAGCTCATTTAGGAACGACATGAACATGCTGCGTAGGTAGCTGTTTATCAGTTAATATCTCCACTGAGATTAAGAAAAGCAGTAGCTTAATAAATTAAGTACTTCCTGGTATGGTTACTGTACTGGTAACTCCCCAAAAGAATCTGGATTGTGGTGAGGGAACAGAGAAAAAAGCTCATTTAGGACCTGCACTTACGAAGGGGGTAGGCAGCTGTATATCAGGGAGTAAATCTTCTGAGAATAAATACAGCTGGAGCTTGTTAAGGTAATTACACAGGGGAAAGGATATTGTACCGGGAACTCCTCAGAACAATCTGATTTGTGGTGAGGGGAGAGAGATAAAAGCTCATTTAGGAACGACATGAACATGCTGCGTTGGTAGCTGTTTATCAGTAAATATCTCCACTGAGATTAAGAAAAGCAGTAGCTTAATGAATTAAGTACTTCCTGGTATGGTTACTGTACTGGTAACTCCCCAAAAGAATCTGGATTGTGGTGAGGGAAGAGAGAAAAAAGCTCATTTAGAACCTGCACTTACGAAGGGGGTAGGCAGCTGTATATCAGGGAGTAAACCTTCTGAGAATAAAAACACCTGGAGCTTCATAAGGTAATTACACAGGGGAAAGGATAATGTACTGGGAACTCCTCAGAAGAATGTGATTTGTGGTGAGGGGAGAGAGATAAAAGCTCATTTAGGAACGACATGAACCTGCTGCGTAGGTAGCTGTTTATCAGTAAATATCTCCACTGAGATTAAGAAAAGCAGTAGCTTAATAAATTAAGTACTTCCTGGTATGGTTACTGTACTGGTAACTCCCCAAAAGAATCTGGATTTTGGTGAGGGAACAGAGAAAAAAGCTCATTTAGGACCTGCACTTACGAAGGGGGTAGGCAGCTGTATATTAGGGAGTAAACCTTCTGAGAATAAAAACAGCTGGAGCTTCATAAGGTAATTACACAGGGGAAAGGATAATGTACTGGGAACTCCTCAGAAGAATGTGATTTGTGGTGAGGGGAGAGAGATAAAAGCTCATTTAGGAACGACATGAACATGCTGCGTAGGTAGCTGTTTATCAGTAAATATCTCCACTGAGATTAAGAAAAGCAGTAGCTTAATAAATTTAGTACTTCCTGGTATGGTTACTGTACTGGTAACTCCCCAAAAGAATCTGGATTTTGGTGAGGGAACAGAGAAAAAAGCTCATTTAGGACCTGCACTTACGAAGGGGGTAGGCAGCTGTATATCAGGGAGTAAACCTTCTGAGAATAAAAACAGCTGGAGCTTGTTAAGGTAATTACACAGTGGAAAGGATAATGTACAGGGAACTCCTCAGAAGAATCTGATTTCTGGTGAGCGGAGAGACATAAATGCTCATTTAGGAACGACATGAACATTCTGCATACGTAGCTGTTTATCAGTAAATATCTCCACTGAGATTAAGAAAAGCAGTAGCTTAATAAATTAAGTACTTCCTGGTATGAATACTGTACTGGTAACTCCCCAAAAGAATCTGGATTTTGGTGAGGGAACAGAGAAAAAAGCTCAATTAGGACCTGCACTTACGAAGGGGGTAGGCAGCTGTATATCAGGGAGTAAACCTTCTGAGAATAAAAACAGCTGGAGCTTGTTAAGGTAATTACACAAGGGAAAGGATAATGTACTGGGAACTCCTCAGAAGAATCTGATTTGTGGTGAGTGGAGAGAGATAAAAGCTCATTTATGAACGACATGAACATGCTGCGTAGGTAGCTGTTTATCAGTAAATATCTCCACTGAGATTAAGAGAAGCAGTAGCTTAATAAATTATGTACTTCCTGGTATGGTTACTGTACTTGTAATTCCCCAAAAGAATCTGGATTGTGGTGAGGGAACAGAGAAAAAAGCTCATTTAGGACCTGCACGTACGAAGGGGTTAGGCAGCTGTATATCAGGGAGTAAACCTTCTAAGGATAAAAACAGCTGGAGCTTGTTAAGGTAATTACACAGGGGACAGGATAATGTACAGGGAACTCCTCAGAAGAATCTGATTTCTGGAGAGCGGAGAGACATAAATGCTCATTTAGGAACAACCTGAACATTCTGCATACTTAGCTGTTTATCAGTAAATATCTCCACTGAGATTAAGAAAAGCAGTAGCTTAATAAATTAAGTACTTGCTTGTATGGTTACTGTACTGGTCACTCCCCAAAAGAATCTGGATTGTGGTGAGGGAACAGAGAAAAAAGCTCATTTAGGACCTGCACTTAGGAAGGGGGTAGGCAGCTGTATATCAGGGAGTAAACCTTCTGAGAATAAAAACAGCTATAGCTTGTTAAGGTAATTACACAGGGGAAATGGTAATGTGCCGGGAACTCCTCAGAAGAATCTGATTTGTGGTGAGGGGAGAGAGATAAAAGCTCATTATGAACGATAGGAATATGCTGCGTACGTAGCTGTTTATCAGTAAATATACACTGAGATTAAGAAAAGCAGTAGCTTAATAAATTAAGTACTTCCTGGTATGGTTACTGTACTGGTAACTCCCCAAAAGAATCTGGATTGTGGTGAGGATACCGAGAAAAAAGCTCATTTAGGACTTGCACTTACGAAGGGGGTAGGCAGCTGTATATCAGGGAGTAAACCTTCTGAGAATAAAAACAGCTGGAGCTTGATAAGGTAATTACACAGGGGAAAGGATAATGTACTGGGAACTCCTCAGAAGAATCTGATTTGTGGTGAGGGGAGAGAGATAAAAGCTCATTTAGGAACGACATGAACATGCTGCGTAGGTAGCTGTTTATCAGTAAATATCTCCACTGAGATTAAGAAAAGCAGTAGCTTAATAAATTAAGTACTTCCTGGTATGGTTACTGTACTGGTAACTCTCCAAAAGAATCTGGATTGTGGTGAGGGAACAGAGAAAAAAGCTCATTTAGGACCTGCACTTCCGAAGGGGGTAGGCAGCTGTATATCAGGGAGTAAACCTTCTGAGAATAAAAACAGCTGGAGCTTGTTAAGGTAATTACACAGGGGAAAGGATAATGTACTGGGAACTCCTCAGAAGAATCTGATTTGTGGTTAGGGGAGAGAGATAAAAGCTCATTTAGGAACGACATGAATATGCTGCGTATGTAGCTGTTTATCAGTAAATATCTCCACTGAGATTAAGAAAAACAGTAGCTTAATAAATTAAGTACTTCCTGGTATGGTTACTGTACTGGTAACTCCACAGAAGAATCTGGATTGTGGTGAGGGAACAGAGAATAAAGCTCATTTAGGACCTGCAATTACGAAGGGGGTAGGCAGCAGTATATCAGGGAGTAAACCTTCTGAGAATGAAAAGAGCTGGAGCATGTTAAGGTAATTACACAGGGGAAAGGATATTGTACTGGGAACTCCTCAGAAGAATCTGATTTGTGCTGAGGGGAGAGAGATAAAAGCACATTTAGGAAAGACATGAACATGCTGCGTACGTAGCTGTTTATCAGTAAATATCTCCACTGAGATTAAGAAAAGCAGTAGCTTACTAAATTAAGTACTTCCTGGTATGGTTACTGTACTTGTAACTCCCCAAAAGAATCTTGATTTTGGTGAGGGAACAGAGAAAAAAGCTCACTTAGGACCTGCACTTACGAAGGGGGTAGGCAACTGTATATCAGGGAGTAAACCTTCTGAGAATAAAAACAGCTGGAGCTTGTTAAGGTAATTACACAGGGGAAAAGATGAAGTACTGGGAACTCCTCAGAAGAATCTGATTTGTGGTGAGGGAGATAGATAAAAGCTCATTTAGGAACGACATGAACATGCTGCATACGTAGCTGTTTATCAGTAAATATCACCACTGAGATTAAGAAAAGCAGTAGCTTAATAAATTAAGTACTTCCTGGTATGGTTACTGTAGTGTTTACTCCCCAAAAGAATCTGGATTGTGGTGAGGGAACAGAGAAAAAGCTCATTTAGGACCTTCACTTACGAAGGGGGTAGGCAGCTGTATATCAGGGAGTAAACCTTCTGAGAATAAAAACAGCTGGAGCTTGTTAAGGTAATTACACAGTGGAAAGGACAATGTACTGGGAACTACTCAAAAGAATCTGATTTGTGGTGAGGGGAGAGAGATAAAATCTCATTTAGGAACTACATGAACAAGCTGTGTAGGTAGCTGTTTATCAGTAAATATCTCCACTGAGATTAAGAAAAGCAGTAGCTTAATAAATTAAGTACTTCCTGGTATGGTTACTGTACTGGTAACTCCCCAAAAGAATCTGAATTGTGGTGAGGGAACAGAGAAAAAAGCTCATTTAGACCTGCACTTACGAAGGGGATAGGCAGCTGTATATGAGGGAGTAAATCTTCTGAGAATAAAAACAGCTGGAGCTTGTTAAGGTAAGTACACAGGGGAAAGGATAATGTACTGGGAACTCCTCAGAAGAATCTGATTTGTGGTGAGGGGAGAGAGATAAAAGCTCATTTAGGAACGACATGAACATCCTGCGTAGATAGCTGTTAATCAGTAAATATCTCCACTGAGATTAAGAAAAGCAGTAGCTTAATAAATTAAGTACTTCCTGGTATGGTTACTGTACTGGTAACTCTCCAAAAGAATCTGGACTGAGGAGAGGGAACAGAGAAAAAAGCTCATTTAGGACCTGCACTTACGAAGGGGGTAGGCAGCTGTATATCAGGGAGTAAACCTTCTGAGAATAAAAACAGCTGGAGCTTGTTAAGGTAATTACACAGGGGAAAGGATAATGTACTGGGAACTCCTCAAAAGAATCTGATTTGTGGTGAGGGGACAGAGATAAAAGCTCATTTAGGAATGACATGAACATGCTGCATAGGTAGCTGTTTATCAGTAAATATCTCCACTGAAATTAAGAAAAGCAGTAGCTTAATAAATTAAGTACTTCCTGGTATGGTTACTGTACTGGTAACTCTCCAAAAGAATCTGAATGGTTTTGAGGGAACAGAGAAAAAAGCTCATTTAGGACCTGCACTTACGAAGGGGGTAGGCAGCTGTATATCAGGGAGTAAACCTTCTGAGAATAAAAACAGCTGGAGTTTGTTAAGGTAATTACACAGGGGAAAGGATAATGTACTGGGAACTCTCAGAAGAATCTGATTTGTGGTGAGCGGGGAGAGATAAAAGCTCATTTAGGATCGACATGAACATGCTGCGTACGTAGCTGTTTATCAGTAAATATCTCCACTGAGATTAAGAAAAGCAGTAGCTTAATGAATTAAGTACTTCCTCGTATGGTTACTGTACTGGTAACTCCCCAAAAGAATCTGGATTGTGGTGAGGGAACAGAGAAAAAAGCTCATTTAGGACCTGCACTTACGAAGGGGTTAGGCAGCTGTATATCAGGGAGTAAACCTTCTGAGAATAAAAACAGCTGGAGCTTGTTAAGGTAATTACACAGGGGAAAGGATAATGTACTGGGAACTCCTCAGAAGAATCTGATTTGTGGTGAGGGGAGAGAGATAAAAGCTCATTTAGGAACGACATGAACATGCTGCGTACGTAGCTGTTTATCAGTAAATATCTCCACTGAAATTAAGAAAGCAGTAGCTTAATGAATTAAGTACATCCTGGTATGGTTATGTACTGGTAACTCCCCAAAAGAATCTGGATTGTGGTGAGGGAACAGAGAAAAAGCTCATTTATGACCTGCACTTACGAAGGGGGTAGGCAGCTGTATATCAGGGAGTAAATTTCGGAGAATAAAAACAGCTGGAGCTTGTTAAGGTAATTACACAGGGGAAAGGATAATGTTCTGGGAACTCCTCAGAAGAATCTGATTTGTGGTTAGGGGAGAGAGATAAAAGCTCACTTAGTAACGGCATGAATATGCTGCGTAGGTAGCTGTTTATCAGTAAATATCACCAGTGAGATTAAGAAAAACTGTAGCTTAATAAATTAAGTACTTCCTGGTATGGTTACTGTACTGGTAACTCCACAAAAGAATCTGGATTGTGGTGAGGGAACAGAGAATAAAGCTCATTTAGGACCTGCAATTACGAAGGGGGTAGGCAGCAGTATATCAGGGAGTAAACCTTCTGAGAATAAAAACAGCTGGAGCTTGTTAAGGTAATTACACAGGGGAAAGGATAATGTACTGGGAACTCCTCAGAAGAATCTGATTTGTGGTGAGGCGAGAGAGATAAAAGCTCATTTAGGAACGACGTGAACATGCTGCATACTTAGCAGTTTATCAGTAAATATCTCCAGTGAGATTAAGAAAAAGAGTAGCTTAATAAATTAAGTACTTCCTGGTATGGTACTGTACTGGTAACTCCACAAAAGAATCTGGATTGTGGTGAGGGAACAGAGAATAAAGCTCATTTAGGACCTGCAATTACGAAGGGGGTAGGCAGCAGTATATCAGGGAGTAAACCTTCTGAGAATAGAAACAGCTGGAGCTTGTTAAGGTAACTACACAGGGGAAAGGATAATGTACTGGGAATTCCTCAGAAGAATCTGATTTGTGGTGAGGGGAGAGAGATAAAAGCTCATTTAGGAACGACATGAACATGCTGCGTAGGTAGGTGTTTATCAGTAAATATCTCCACTGAGTTTAAGAAAAGCACTAGCTTAATAAATTAAGTACTTCCTGGTATGGATACTGTACTGGTAACTCCCCAAAAGAATCTGGATTGTGGTGAGGGAACAGAGAAAAAAGCTCATTTAAGACCTGCACTTACGAAGGGGGTAGGCAGCTGTATATCAGGGAGTAAAACTTCTGTTAATAAAAACAGCTGGAGCTTGTTAAGGTAATTACACAGGGGAAAGGATAATGTACTGGGAACTCCTCAGAAGAATCTGATTTGTGGTGAGGGGAGAGAGATAAAAGCTCATTTAGGAACGACATGAACATGCTGCGTATGTAGCAGTTTATCAGTAAATATCTCCACTGAGTTTAAGAAAAGCAGTAGCTTAATAAATTAAGTACTTCCTGGTATGGTTACTGTACTGGTAACTCCCAAAAGAATCTGGATTGTGGTGAGGGAACAGAGAAAAAAGCTCATTTAGGACCTGCACTTAAGAAGGGGGTAGGCAGCTGTATATCAGGGAGTAAACCTTCTGAGAATAAAAACAGCTGGAGCTTTTTAAGGTAATTACACAGGGGAAAGGATAATGTACTGGGAACTCCTCAGAAGAATCTAATTTGTTTTGAGGGGTGAGAGATAAAAGCTCATTTCGAAAGACATGAAAATGCTGCGTAGATAGCTGTTTATCAGTAAATATCTCCACTGAGAATAAGAAATGCAGTAGCTTAATAAATTAAGTACTTCCTGGTATGGTTACTGTACTGGTAACTCCCCAAAAGAATCTGGATTGCGGTGCGGGAACAGAGAAAAAAGCTCATTTAGGACCTGCACTTACGAAGGGGGTAGGCAGCTGTATATCAGGGAGTAAACCTTCTTAGAATAAAAACAGCTGGAGCTTGTTAAGGTAATTACACAGGGGAAAGGATAATGTACCGGGAACTGCTCAGAAGAATCTGATTTGTGGTGAGGGGAGAGAGATAAAAGCTCATTTAGGAACGACATGAACATGTTGCGTAGGTAGCTGTTTATCAGTAAATATCTCCACTGAGATTAAGAAAAGCAGTAGCTTAATAAATTAAGTACTTCCTAGTATGGTTACTGTACTGGTAACTCCCCAAAAGAATCTGGATTGTGGTGAGGATACCGAGAAAAAAGCTCATTTAGGACTTGCACTTACGAAGGGGGTAGGCAGCTGTATATCAGGGAGTAAACCTTCTGAGAATAAAAACAGCTATAGCTTGTTAAGGTAATTACACAGGGGAAATGGTAATGTGCCGGGAACTCCTCAGAAGAATCTGATTTGTGGTGAGGGGAGAGAGATAAAAGCTCATTATGAACGATAGGAATATGCTGCGTACGTAGCTGTTTATCAGTAAATATACACTGAGATTAAGAAAAGCAGTAGCTTAATAAATTAAGTACTTCCTGGTATGGTTACTGTACTGGTAACTCCCCAAAAGAATCTGGATTGTGGTGAGGATACCGAGAAAAAAGCTCATTTAGGACTTGCACTTACGAAGGGGGTA
>NW_025957140.1:0-36234 GCF_023159225.1 Perognathus longimembris pacificus | reverse complement strand
GGTCCTAAATGAGCTTTTTTCTCTGTTCCCTCAACCACAATCAGATTCTTTTGGGGAGTTACCAGTACAGTAACCATACCAGGAAGTACTTAATTTATTAAGCTACTGCTTTTCTTAATCTCAGTGGAGATATTTACTGATAAACAGCTACCTACGCAGCATGTTCATGTCGTTCCTAAATGAGCTTTTATCTCTCTCCCCTCACCACAAATCAGATTCTTCTGAGGAGTTCCCAATACATTATCCTTTCCCCTGTGTAATTACCTTAACAAGCTCAGCTGTTTTATTCTCAGAAGGTTTACTCCCTGATATACAGCTGCCTACCCCCTTCGTAAGTGCAGGTCCTAAATGAGCTTTTTTCTCTGTTCCCTCACCACAATCCAGATCTTTTGGGGAGTTACGAGTACAGTAACCATACCAGGAAGTACTTAATTTATTAAGCTACTGCTTTTCTTAATCTCAGTGGAGATATTTACTGATAAACATCTACCTACGCAGCATGTTCATGACGTTCCTAAATGAGCTTTTATCTCTCTCCCATCACCACAAATCAGATCTCTTCTGAGGAGTTCCCAGTACATTATCCTTTCCCCTGTGTAATTACCATAACAAGATGCAGCTGTTTTTATTCTCAGATGCTTTACTCCCTGATATACAGCTGCCTACCCCCTTCGTAAGTGCAGGTCCTAAATGAGCTTTTTTCTCTGTTCCCTCACCACAATCCAGATTCTTTTGGGGAGTTACCAGTACAGTAACCATACCAGGAAGTCTTAATTTATTAAGCTACTGCTTTTCTAAAGGCTCAGTGGAGATATTTACTGATAAACAGCTACCTACGCAGCATGTTCATGTCGTTCCTAAATGAGCTTTTATCTCTCTCCCCTCACCACAAATCAGGTTCTTCTGAGAGTTCCAGTACTTTATCCTTTCTCCTGTGTAATTACCTTAACAAGCTCAGCTGTTTTATTTTCAGAAGTTTACTCCCTGATATACAGCTGCCTACCCCCTTCGTAAGTGCAGTTCCTAAATGAGCTTTTTTCTCTCTTCCCTCACCACAATCCAGATTCTTTTGGGGGAGTTACCAGTACAGTAACCATACCAGGAAGTAACTTAATTTATTAACTTACTGCTTTTCTTAATCTCAGTGAGATATTTACTGATAAACAGCTCCTACGCAGGATGTTCATGTCGTTCCTAAATGAGCTTTATCTCTCTCCCCTCACCACAAATCAGATTCTTCGGAGGAGTTCCCAGTACATTATCCTTTCCCCTGTGTAATTACCTTAACAAGCTCCAGCTGTTTTTATTCTCAGAAGCTTACTCCCTGATATACAGCTGCCTACCCCCTTCGAAAGTGCAGGTCCTAAATGAGCTTTTTCTCTGTTCCTCACCACAATCCAGATTCTTTTGGGAGTTACCAGTACAGTAACATACGAGGATAGTACTAATTTATTAAGCTACTGCTTTTCTTAATCTCAGTGGAGATATTTACTGATAAACAGCTACCTACGCAGCATGTTCATGTCGTTCTTAATGAGCTTTTATCTCTATCCCCTCACCACAAATCAGATTCTTCTGAGGAGTTCCCAGTACATTATCCTTTCCCCTGTGTAATTACCTTAACAAGCTGCAGCTGTTTTTATTCTCAGAAGCTTTACTCCCTGATATACAGCTGCCTACCCCCTACGTAAGTGCAGGTCCTAAATGAGCTTTTTTCTCTGTTCCCTCACCACAATCCAGATTTTTTTGGGGAGTTACCAGTACAGTAACCATACCAGGAAGTACTTAATTTATTAAGCTACTGCTTTTTCTAAAGCTCAGTGGAGATATTTACTGATAAACAGCTACCTACGCAGCATGTTCATGTCGTTCCTAATGAGCTTTTATCTCTCTCCCCTCACCACAAATCAGATTCTTCTGAGGAGTTCCCAGTACTTTATCCTTTCTCCTGTGTAATTACCTTAACAAGCTCCAGCTGTTTTTATTCTCAGAAGGTTTACTCCCTGATATACAGCTGCCTACCCCCTTCGTAAGTGCAGGTCCTAAATGAGCTTTTTTCTCTGTTCCCTCACCACAATCCAAATTTTTTGGGGAGTTCCCAGTACAGTAACCATACCAGGAAGTACTTAATTTATTAAGCTACTGCTTTTCTTAATCACAGTGGAGATATTTACTGATCAAACAGCTACCTAAGCAGCTTGTTCATGTCGTTCCTAAATGAGCTTTTATCTCTCTCCCCTCACCACAAATCAGATTCTTCTGAGGAGGTCCAGTACATTATCCTTTCCCCTGTGTAATTACCTAACAAGCTCCAGCTGTTTTTATTCTCAGAAGGTTTAGTCCCTGATATACAGCTGCCTACCCCCTTCGTAAGTGCAGGTCCTAAATGAGCTTTTTTCTCTGTTCCCTCACCACAATACTGATTCTTTTGGGGAGTTACCAGTACAGAAACCATACCAGGAAGTACTTAATGTTATTAAGCTACTGCTTTTCTTAATCTCAGTGGAGTTATTTACTGTTAACAGCTTACCTACGCAGCATGTTCATGTCGTTCCTAAATGTGCTTTTATCTCTCTCCCTCACCACAAATCAGATTCTTCTGACGAGGTTCCCAGGTAATTATCCTTACCCTGTGTAATTACCTTAACAAGCTGCAGCTTGTTTTTATTCTCAGAAGCTTTACTCCCTGATATACAGCTGCCTACCCCCTTCGTAAGTGCAGGTCTTAAATGAGCTTTTTTCTCTGTTCCCTCACCACAATCCAGATTCTTTTGGGGAGTTACCAGTACAGTAACCCATACCAGGAAGTACTTAATTTATTAAGCTACTGCTTTTCTAAAGCTCAGTGGAGATATTTACTGATAAACAGCTACCTACGCAGCATGTTCATGTCGTTCCTAAATGAGCTTTTATCTCTCTCCCCTCACCACAAATCAGGTCTTCTGAGGAGTTCCCAGTACTTTATCCTTTCTCCTGTGTAATTACCTTAACAAGCTCCAGCTGTTTTTATTTTCAGAAGGTTTACTCCTGACATGCAGCTGCCTACCCCCTTCGTAAGTGCAGTTCCTAAATGAGCTTTTTCTCTCTTCCCTCACCACAATCCAGATTCTTTTGGGGAGTTACCAGTACAGTAACCATACCAGGAAGTACTTAATTTATTAAGCTACTGCTTTTCTTAATCTCAGTGGAGATATTTACTGATAACAGCTACCTACGCAGCATGTTCATGTCGTTCCTAAATGAGCTTTTATCTCTCTCCCCTCATCACAAATCAGATTCTTCTGAGGAGTTCCCAGTACAATTATCCTTTCCCCTGTGTAATTACCTTAACAAGCTCCAGCTGTTTTATTCTCAGAAGGTTTACTCCCTGATATACAGCTGCCTACCCCCTTCGTAAGTGCAGGTCCTAAATGAGCTTTTTTCTCTGTTCCCTCACCACAATCCAGATTCTTTTGGGAGTTACCAGTACAGTAACCATACCAGGAAGTACTTAATTTATTAAGCTACTGCTTTCCTTAATCTCAGTGGAGATATTTACTGATAAACAGCTACCTACGCAGCATGTTCATGTCGTCCCTAAATGAGCTTTTATCTCTCTCCCTCACCACAAATCAGATTCTTCTGAGAGTTCCAGTACATTATCCTTTCCCCTGTGTAATTACCTTAACAAGTTTGCAGCTGTTTTTATTCTCAGAAGCTTTACTCCTGATATACAGCTGCCTACCCCCTTCGTAAGTGCAGGTCCTAAATGAGCTTTTTTCTCTGTTCCCTCACCACAATCCAGATTCTTTTGGGGAGTTACCAGTACAGTAACCATACCAGGAAGTACTTAATTTATTAAGCTACTGCTTTTCTAAAGCTCAGTGGAGATATTTACTGATAAACAGCTACCTACGCAGCATGTTCATGTCGTTCCTAAATGAGCTTTTATCTCTCTCCCCTCACCACAAATCAGATTCTTCTGAGGAGTTCCCAGTACTTTATCCTTTCTCCTGTGTAATTACCTTAACAAGCTCCAGCTGTTTTTATTCTCAGAAGGTTTACTCCCTGATATACAGCTGCCTACCCCCTTCGTAAGTGCAGGTCCTAAATGAGCTTTTTTCTCTGTTCCCTCACAACAATCCAGATTCTTTTGGGGAGTTACCAGTACAGTAACCATACCAGGAAGTACTTAATTTATTAAGCTACTGCTTTGCTTACTCTCAGTGGAGATATTTACTGATAAACAGCTACCTACGCAGCATGTTCATGTCGTTCCTAAATGAGCTTTTATCTCTCTCCCCTCACCACAAATCAGATTCTTCTGAGGAGTTCCCAGTACATTATCCTTTCCCCTGTGTAATTACCTTAACAAGCTCCAGCTGTTTTTATTCTCAGAAGGTTTACTCCCTGATATACAGCTGCCTACCCCCTTCGTAAGTGCAGGTCCTAAATGAGCTTTTTTCTCTGTTCCCTCACCACAATCCAGATTCTTTTGGGGAGTTACCAGTACAGTAACCATACCAGGAAGTACTTAATTTATTAAGCTACTGCTTTCCTTAATCTCAGTGGAGATATTTACTGATAAACAGCTACCTACGCAGCATGTTCATGTCGTCCCTAAATGAGCTTTTATCTCTCTCCCCTCACCACAAATCAGATTCTTCTGAGGAGTTCCCAGTACATTATCCTTTCCCCTGTGTAATTACCTTAACAAGTTGCAGCTGTTTTTATTCTCAGAAGCTTTACTCCCTGATATACAGCTGCCTACCCCCTTCGTAAGTGCAGGTCCTAAATGAGCTTTTTTCTCTGTTCCCTCACCACAATCCAGATTCTTTTGGGGAGTTACCAGTACAGTAACCATACCAGGAAGTACTTAATTTATTAAGCTACTGCTTTTCTAAAGCTCAGTGGAGATATTTACTGATAAACAGCTACCTACGCAGCATGTTCATGTCGTTCCTAAATGAGCATTTATCTCTCTCCCCTCACCACAAATCAGATTCTTCTGAGGAGTTCCCAGTACTTTATCCTTTCTCCTGTGTAATTACCTTAACAAGCTACAGCTGTTTTTATTCTCAGAAGGTTTACTCCCTGATATACAGCTGCCTACCCCCTTCGTAAGTGCAGGTCCTAAATGAGCTTTTTTCTCTGTTCCCTCACAACAATCCAGATTCTTTTGGGGAGTTACCAGTACAGTAACCATACCAGGAAGTACTTAATTTATTAAGCTACTGCTTTTCTTAATCTCAGTGGAGATATTTACTGATAAACAGCTACCTACGCAGCATGTTCATGTCGTTCCTAAATGAGCTTTTATCTCTCTCCCCTCACCACAAATCAGATTCTTCTGAGGAGTTCCCAGTACATTATCCTTTCCCCTGTGTAATTACCTTAACAAGCTGCAGCTGTTTTTATTCTCAGAATCTTTACTCCCTGATATAGAGCTGCCTACCCCCTTCGTAAGTGCAGGTCCTAAATGAGCTTTTTTCTCTGTTCCCTCACCACAATCCAGATTCTTTTGGGGAGTTACCAGTACAGTAACCATACCAGGAAGTACTTAATTTATTAAGCTACTGCTTTGCTTACTCTCAGTGGAGATATTTACTGATAAACAGCTACCTACGCAGCATGTTCATGTCGTTCTTAAATGAGCTTTTATCTCTCTCCCCTCACCACAAATCAGATTCTTCTGAGGAATTCCCAGTACTTTATCCTTTCTCCTGTGTAATTACCTTAACAAGCTCCAGCTGTTTTTATTCTCAGAAGGTTTACTCCCTGATATACAGCTGCCTACCCCCTTCGTAAGTGAAGGTCCTAAATGAGCTTTTTTCTCTGTTCCCTCACCGCAATCCAGATTCTTTTGGGGAGTTACCAGTACAGTAACCATACCAGGAAGTACTTAATTTATTAAGCTACTGCTTTTCTTAATCTCAGTGGAGATATTTACTGATAAACTGCTACCTACGCAGCATGTTCATGTCGTTCCTAAATGAGCTTTTATCTCTCTCCCCTCACCACGAATCAGATTCTTCTGAGGAGTTCCCAGTACATTATCCTTTCCCCTGTGTAATTACCTTAACAAGCTGCAGCTGTTTTTATTCTCAGAAGCTTTACTCCCTGATATACAGCTGCCTACCCCCTTCGTAAGTGCAGGTCCTAAATGAGCTCTTTTCTCTGTTCCCTCACCACAATCCAGATTCTTTTCGGGAGTTACCAGTACAGTAACCATACCAGGAAGTACTTAATTTATTAAGCTACTGCTTTTCTAAAGCTCAGTGGAGATATTTACTGATAAACAGCTACCTACGCAGCATGTTCATGTCGTTCCTAAATGAGCTTTTATCTCTCTCCCCTCACCACAAATCAGATTCTTCTGAGGAGTTCCCAGTACTTTATCCTTTCTCCTGTGTAATTACCTTAACAAGCTCCAGCTGTTTTTATTCTCAGAAGGTTTACTCCCTGATATACAGCTGCCTACCCCCTTCGTAAGTGCAGGTCCTAAATGAGCTTTTTCTCTGTTCCCTCACCACAATCCAGATTCTTTTGGGGAGTTACCAGTACAGTAACCATACCAGGAAGTACATAATTTATTAAGCTACTGCTTTTCTTAATCTCAGTGGAGATATTTACTGATAAACAGCTACCTACGCAGCATGTTCATGTCGTTCCTAAATGAGCTTTTATATCTCTCCCCTCACCACAAATCAGATTCTTCTGAGGAGTTCCCAGTACATTATCCTTTCCCCTGTGTAATTACCTTAACAAGCTGCAGCTGTTTTTATTATCAGAAGCTTTACTCCCTGATATACAGCTGCCTACCCCCTTCGTAAGTGCAGGTCCTAAATGAGCTTTTTTCTCTGTTCCCTCACCACAATCCAGATTCTTTTGGGGAGTTACCAGTACAGTAACCATACCAGGAAGTACTTAATTTATTAAGCTACTGCTTTTCTAAAGCTCAGTGGAGATATTTACTGATAAACAGCTACCTACGCAGCATGTTCATGTCGTTCCTAAATGAGCTTTTATCTCTCTCCCCTCACCACAAATCAGATTCTTCTGAGGAGTTCCCAGTACTTTATCCTTTCTCCTGTGTAATTACCTTAACAAGCTCCAGCTGTTTTTATTCTCAGAAGGTTTACTCCCTGATATACAGCTGCCTACCCCCTTCGTAAGTGCAGGTCCTAAATGAGCTTTTTTCTCTGTTCCCTCACCACAATCCAGATTCTTTTTGGGAGTTACCAGTACAGTAACCATACCAGGAAGTACTTAATTTATTAAGCTACTGCTTTTCTTAATCTCAGTGGAGATATTTACTGATAAACAGCTACCTACGCAGCATGTTCATGTCGTTCCTAAATGAGCTTTTATCTCTCTCCCCTCACCACAAATCAGATTCTTCTGAGGAGTTCCCAGTACATTATCCTTTCCCCTGTGTAATTACCTTAACAAGCTCCAGCTGTTTTTATTCTCAGAAGGTTTACTCCCTGATATACAGCTGCCTACCTCCTTCGTAAGTGCAGTTCCTAAATGAGCTTTTTTCTCTGTTCCCTCACCACAATCCAGATTCTTTTGGGGAGTTACCAGTACAGTAACCATACCAGGAAGTACTTAATTTATTAAGCTACTGCTTTTCTAAAGCTCAGTGGAGATATTTACTGATAAACAGCTACCTACGCAGCATGTTCATGTCGTTCCTAAATGAGCTTTTATCTCTCTCCCCTCACCAAAAATCAGATTCTTCTGAGGAGTTCCCAGTACTTTATCCTTTCTCCTGTGTAATTACCTTAACAAGCTCCAGCTGTTTTTATTCTCAGAAGCTTTACTCCCTGATATACAGCTGCCTACCCCCTTCGTAAGTGCAGGTCCTAAATGAGCTTTTTTCTCTGTTCCCTCACCACAATCCAGATTCTTTTGGGGAGTTACCAGTACAGTAACCATACCAGGAAGTACTTAATTTATTAAGCTACTGCTTTTCTTAATCTCAGTGGAGATATTTACTGATAAACAGCTACCTACGCAGCATGTTCATGTCGTTCCTAAATGAGCTTTTATCTCTCTCCCCTCACCACAAATCAGATTCTTCTGAGGAGTTCCCAGTACATTATCCTTTCCCCTGTGTAATTACCTTAACAAGCTCCAGCTGTTTTTATTCTCAGAAGGTTTACTCCCTGATATACAGCTGCCTACCCCCTTCGTAAGTGCAGGTCCTAAATGAGCTTTATTCTCTGTTCCCTCACCACAATCCAGATTCTTTTGGGGAGTTACCAGTACAGTAACCATACCAGGAAGTACTTAATTTATTAAGCTACTCCTTTTCTTAATCTCAGTGGAGATATTTACTGATAAACAGCTACCTACGCAGCATGTTCATGTCGTTCCTAAATGAGCTTTTATCTCTCTCCCCTCACCACAAATCAGATTCTTCTGAGGAGTTCCCAGTACTTTATCCTTTCCCCTGTGTAATTACCTTAACAAGATGAAGCTGTTTTTATTCTCAGAAGCTTTACTCCCTGATATACAGCTGCCTACCCCCTTCGTAAGTGCAGGTCCTAAATGAGCTCTTTTCTCTGTTCCCTCACCACAATCCAGATTCTTTTGGGGAGTTACCAGTACAGTAACCATACCAGGAAGTACTTAATTTATTAAGCTACTGCTTTTCTAAAGCTCAGTGGAGATATTTACTGATAAACAGCTACCTACGCAGCATGTTCATGTCGTTCCTAAATGAGCTTTTATCTCTCTCCCCTCACCAAAATCAGATTCTTCTGAGGAGTTCCCAGTACTTTATCCTTTCTCCTGTGTAATTACCTTAACAAGCTCCAGTTGTTTTTATTCTCAGAAGGTTTACTCCCTGATATACAGCTGCCTACCCCCTTCGTAAGTGCAGTTCCTAAATGAGCTTTTTCTCTCTTCCCTCACCACAATCCAGATTCTTTTGGGGAGTTACCAGTACAGTAACCATACCAGGAAGTACTTAATTTATTACGCTACTGCTTTTCTTAATCTCAGTGGAGATATTTACTGATAAACAGCTACCTACGCAGCATGTTCATGTCGTTCCTAAATGAGCTTTTATCTCTCTCCCCTCACCACAAATCAGATTCTTCTGAGGAGTTCCCAGTACATTATCCTTTCCCCTGTGTAATTACCTTAACAAGATGCAGCTGTTTTTATTCTCAGAAGTTTTACTCCCTGATATACAGCTGCCTACCCCCTTCGTAAGTGCAGGTCCTAAATGAGCTTTTTTCTCTGTTCCCTCACCACAATCCAGATTCTTTTGGGGAGTTACCAGTACAGTAACCATACCAGGAAGTACTTAATTTATTAAGCTACTGCTTTTCTTAATCTCAGTGGAGATATTTACTGATAAACAGCTACCTAAGCAGCATGTTCATGTCGTTCCTAAATGAGCTTTTATCTCTCTCCCCTCACCACAAATCAGATTCTTCTGAGGAGTTCCCAGTACATTATCCTTTCCCCTGTGTAATTACCTTAACAAGCTCCAGCTGTTTTTATTCTCAGAAGGTTTAGTCCCTGATATACAGCTGCCTACCCCCTTCGTAAGTGCAGGTCCTAAATGAGCTTTTTTCTCTGTTCCCTCACCACAATCCAGATTCTTTTGGGGAGTTACCAGTACAGTAACCATACCAGGAAGTACTTAATTTATTAAGCTACTGCTTTTCTTAATCTCAGTGGAGATATTTACTGATAAACAGCTACCTACGCAGCATGTTCATGTCGTTCTTAAATGAGCTTTTATCTCTCTCCCCTCACCACAAATCAGATTCTTCTGAGGAGTTCCCAGTACATTATCCTTTCCCCTGTGTAATTACCTTAACAAGATGCAGCTGTTTTTATTCTCAGAAGCTTTACTCCCTGATATACAGCTGCCTACCCCCTTCGTAAGTGCAGGTCCTAAATGAGCTTTTTTCTCTGTTCCCTCACCACAATCCAGATTCTTTTGGGGAGTTACCAGTACAGTAACCATACCAGGAAGTACTTAATTTATTAAGCTACTGCTTTTCTTAATCTCAGTGGAGATATTTACTGATAAACAGCTACCTACGCAGCATGTTCATGTCGTTCCTAAATGAGCTTTTATCTCTCTCCCCTCACCACAATTCAGATTCTTCTGAGGAGTTCCCAGTACTTTATCCTTTCTCCTGTGTAATTACCTTAACAAGCTCCAGCTGTTTTTATTCTCAGAAGGTTTACTCCCTGATATACAGCTGCCTACCCCCTTCGTAAGTGCAGGTCCTAAATGAGCTTTTTTCTCTGTTCCCTCACCACAATCCAGATTCTTTTGGGGAGTTACCAACAGTAACCATACCAGGAAGTACTTAATTTATTAAGCTACTGCTTTTCTTAATCTCAGTGGAGATATTTACTGATAAACAGCTACCTACGCAGCATGTTCATGTCGTTCCTAAATGAGCTTTTATGTCTCTCCCCTCACCACAAATCAGATTCTTCTGAGGAGTTCCCAGTACATTATCCTTTCCCCTTTGTAATTACCTTAACAAGCTCCAGCTGTTTTTATTCACAGAAGGTTTACTCCCTGATTTACAGCTGCCTACCCCCTTCGTAAGTGCAGGTCCTAAATAAGCTTTTTTCTCTGTTCCCTCACCACAATCTAGATTCTTTTGGGGAGTTACCAGTACAGTAACCATACCAGAAAGTACTTAATTTATTAAGCTACTGCTTTGCTTAATCTCAGTGGAGATATTTACTGATAAACAGCTACCTACGCAGCATGTTCATGTCGTTCTTAAATGAGCTTTTATCTCTCTCCCCTCACCACAAATCAGATTCTTCTGAGTAGTTCCCAGTACATTATCCTTTCCCCTGTGTAATTACCTTAACAAGCTGCACCTGTTTTTATTCTCAGAAGCTTTACTCCCTGATATACAGCTGCCTACCCCCTTCGTAAGTGCAGTTCATAAATGAGCTTTTTTCTCTGTTCCCTCACCACAATCCAGATTCTTTTGGGGAGTTACCAGTACAGTAACCATACCAGGAAGTACTTAATTTATTAAGCTACTGCTTTTCTTAATCTCAGTGGAGATATTTACTGATAAACAGCTACCTACGCAGCATGTTCATGTCGCTCCTAAATGAGCTTTTATCTCTCTCCCCTCACCACAAATCAGATTCTTCTGAGGAGTTCCCAGTACATTATCCTTTCCCCTGTGTAATTACCTTAACAAGCTGTAGCTGTTTTTATTCTCAGAAAGTTTACTCCCTGATATACAGCTGCCTACCCCATTCGTAAGTGCAGGTCCTAAATGAGCTTTTTTCTCTGTTCCCTCACCACAATCCAGATTCTTTTGGGGAGTTACCAGTACAGTAACCATACCAGGAAGTACTTAATTTATTAAGCTACTGCTTTTCTAAAGCTCAGTGGAGATATTTACTTATAAACAGCTACCTACGCAGCATGTTCATGTCGTTCCTAAATGAGCTTTTATCTCTCTCCCCTCACCACAAATCAGATTCTTCTGAGGAGTTCCCAGTACTTTATCCTTTCTCCTGTGTAATTACCTTAACAAGCTCCAGGTGTTTTTATTCTCAGAAGGTTTACTCCCTGATATACAGCTGCCTACCCCCTTCGTAAGTGCAGGACCTAAATGAGCTTTTTTCTCTGTTCCCTCACCACAATCCAGATTCTTTTGGGGAGTTACCAGTACAGTAACCATACCAGGAAGTACTTAATTTATTAAGCTACTGCTTTTCTTAATCTCAGTGGAGATATTACAGCTACCTACGCAGCATGTTCATGTCGTTCCTAAATGAGCTTTTATCTCTCTCCCCTCACCACAAATGAGATTCTTCTGAGGAGTTCCCAGTACATTATCCTTTCCCCTGTGTAATTACCTTAACAAGCTCCAGCTGTTTTTATTCTCAGAAGGTTTAGTCCCTGATATACAGCTGCCTACCCCCTTCGTAAGTGCAGTTCCTAAATGAGCTTTTTCTCTCTTCCCTCACCACAATCCAGATTCTTTTGGGGAGTTACCAGTACAGTAACCATACCAGGAAGTACTTAATTTATTAAGCTACTGCTTTTCTTAATCTCAGTGGAGATATTTACTGATAAACAGCTACCTACGCAGCATGTTCATGTCGTTCCTAAATGAGCTTTTATCTCTCTCCCCTCACCACAAATCAGATTCTTCTGAGGAGTTCCCAGTACATTATCCTTTCCCCTGTGTAATTACCTTAACAAGATGCAGCTGTTTTTATTCTCAGAAGCTTTACTCCCTGATATACAGCTGCCTACCCCCTTCGTAAGTGCAGGTCCTAAATGAGCTTTTTTCTCTGTTCCCTCACCACAATCCAGATTCTTTTGGGGAGTTACCAGTACAGTAACCATACCAGGAAGTACTTAATTTATTAAGCTACTGCTTTTCTTAATCTCAGTGGAGATATTTACTGATAAACAGCTACCTAAACAGCATATTCATGTCGTTCCTAAATGAGCTTTTATCTCTCTCCCCTCACCACAAATCAGATTCTTCTGAGGAGTTCCCAGTACATTATCCTTTCCCCTGTGTAATTACCTTAACAAGCTCCAGCTGTTTTTATTCTCAGAAGGTTTACTCCCTGATATACAGCTGCCTACCCCCTTCGTAAGTGCAGGTCCTAAATGAGCTTTTTTCTCTGTTCCCTCACCACAATCCAGATTCTTTTGGGGAGTTACCAGTACAGTAACCATACCAGGAAGTACTTAATTTATTAAGCTACTGCTTTTCTTAATCTCAGTGGAGATATTTACTGATAAACAGCTACCTACGCAGCATGTTCATGTCTTTCTTAAATGAGCTTTTATCTCTCTCCCCTCACCACAAATCAGATTCTTCTGAGGAGTTCCCAGTACATTATCCTTTCCCCTGTGTAATTACCTTAACAAGATGCAGCTGTTTTTATTCTCAGAAGCTTTACTCCCTGATATACAGCTGCCTACCCCCTTCGTAAGTGCAGGTCCTAAATGAGCTTTTTTCTCTGTTCCCTCACCACAATCCAGATTCTTTTGGGGAGTTACCAGTACAGTAACCATACCAGGAAGTACTTAATTTATTAAGCTACTGCTTTTCTTAATCTCAGTGGAGATATTTACTGATAAACAGCTACCTACGCAGCATGTACATGTCGTTCCTAAATGAGCTTTTATCTCTCTCCCCTCACCACAAATCAGATTCTTCTGAGGAGTTCCCAGTACATTATCCTTTCCCCTGTGTAATTACCTTAACAAGCTGCAGCTGTTTTCATTCTCAGAAGCTTTACTCCCTGATATACAGCTGCCTACCCCCTTCGTAAGTGCAGGTCCTAAATGAGCTTTTTTCTCTGTTCCCTCACCACAATCCAGATTCTTTTGGGGAGTTACCAGTACAGTAACCATACCAGGAAGTACTTAATTTATTAAGCTACTGCTTTTCTAAAGCTCAGTGGAGATATTTACTGATAAACAGCTACCTACGCAGCATGTTCATGTCGTTCCTAAATGAGCTTTTATCTCTCTCCCCTCACCACAAATCAGATTCTTCTGAGGAGTTCCCAGTACTTTATCCTTTCTCCTGTGCAATTACCTTAAAAAGCTCCAACTGTTTTTATTCTCAGAAGGTTTACTCCCTGATATACAGCTGCCTACCCTCTTCGTAAGTGCAGGTCCTAAATGAGCTTTTTTCTCTGTTCCCTCACCACAATCCAGATTCTTTCGGGGAGTTACCAGTACAGTAACCATACCAGGAAGTACTTAATTTATTAAGCTACTGCTTTTCTTAATCTCAGTGGAGATATTTACTGATAAACAGCTACCTACGCAGCATGTTCATGTCGTTCCTAAATGAGCTTTTATCTCTCTCCCCTCACCACAAATCAGATTCTTCTGAGGAGTTCCCAGTACATTATCCTTTCCCCTGTGTAATTACCTTAACAAGCTCCAGCTGTTTTTATTCTCAGAAGGTTTACTCCCTGATATACAGCTGCCTACCCCCTTCGTAAGTGCAGGTCCTAAATGAGCTTTTTTCTCTGTTCCCTCACCACAGTCCAGATTCTTTTGGGGAGTTACCAGTACAGTAACCATACCAGGAAGTACTTAATTTATTAAGCTACTGCTTTTCTTAATCTCAGTGGAGATATTTACTGATAAACAGCTACCTACGCAGCATGTTCATGTCGTTCCTAAATGAGCTTTTATCTCTCTCCCCTCACCACAAATCAGATTCTTCTGAGGATTTCCCAGTACATTATCCTTTCCCCTGTGTAATTACCTTAACAAGCTCCAGCTTTTTTTATTCTCAGAAGCTTTACTCCCTGATATACAGCTGCCTACCCCTATCGCAAGTGCAGTTCATAAATGAGCTTTTTTCTCTGTTCCCTCACCACAATCCAGATTCTTTTGGGGAGTTACCAGTACAGTAACCATACCAGGAAGTACTTAATTTATTAAGCTACTGCTTTTCTTAATCTCAGTGGAGATATTTACTGATAAACAGCTACCTACGCAGCATGTTCATGTCGCTCCTAAATGAGCTTTTATCTCTCTCCCCTCACCACAAATCAGATTCTTCTGAGGAGTTCCCAGTACATTATCCTTTCCCCTGTGTAATTACCTTAACAAGCTGTAGCTGTTTTTATTCTCAGAAAGTTTACTCCCTGATATACAGCTGCCTACCCCATTCGTAAGTGCAGGTCCTAAATGAGCTTTTTTCTCTGTTCCCTCACCACAATCCAGATTCTTTTGGGGAGTTACCAGTACAGTAACCATACCAGGAAGTACTTAATTTATTAAGCTACTGCTTTTCTAAAGCTCAGTGGAGATATTTACTTATAAACAGCTACCTACGCAGCATGTTCATGTCGTTCCTAAATGAGCTTTTATCTCTCTCCCCTCACCACAAATCAGATTCTTCTGAGGAGTTCCCAGTACTTTATCCTTTCTCCTGTGTAATTACCTTAACAAGCTCCAGGTGTTTTTATTCTCAGAAGGTTTACTCCCTGATATACAGCTGCCTACCCCCTTCGTAAGTGCAGGACCTAAATGAGCTTTTTTCTCTGTTCCCTCACCACAATCCAGATTCTTTTGGGGAGTTACCAGTACAGTAACCATACCAGGAAGTACTTAATTTATTAAGCTACTGCTTTTCTTAATCTCAGTGGAGATATTTACTGATAAACAGCTACCTACGCAGCATGTTCATGTCGTTCCTAAATGAGCTTTTATCTCTCTCCCCTCACCACAAATGAGATTCTTCTGAGGAGTTCCCAGTACATTATCCTTTCCCCTGTGTAATTACCTTAACAAGCTCCAGCTGTTTTTATTCTCAGAAGGTTTAGTCCCTGATATACAGCTGCCTACCCCCTTCGTAAGTGCAGTTCCTAAATGAGCTTTTTCTCTCTTCCCTCACCACAATCCAGATTCTTTTGGGGAGTTACCAGTACAGTAACCATACCAGGAAGTACTTAATTTATTAAGCTACTGCTTTTCTTAATCTCAGTGGAGATATTTACTGATAAACAGCTACCTACGCAGCATGTTCATGTCGTTCCTAAATGAGCTTTTATCTCTCTCCCCTCACCACAAATCAGATTCTTCTGAGGAGTTCCCAGTACATTATCCTTTACCCTGTGTAATTACCTTAACAAGATGCAGCTGTTTTTATTCTCAGAAGCTTTACTCCCTGATATACAGCTGCCTACCCCCTTCGTAAGTGCAGGTCCTAAATGAGCTTTTTTCTCTGTTCCCTCACCACAATCCAGATTCTTTTGGGGAGTTACCAGTACAGTAACCATACCAGGAAGTACTTAATTTATTAAGCTACTGCTTTTCTTAATCTCAGTGGAGATATTTACTGATAAACAGCTACCTAAACAGCATATTCATGTCGTTCCTAAATGAGCTTTTATCTCTCTCCCCTCACCACAAATCAGATTCTTCTGAGGAGTTCCCAGTACATTATCCTTTCCCCTGTGTAATTACCTTAACAAGCTCCAGCTGTTTTTATTCTCAGAAGGTTTACTCCCTGATATACAGCTGCCTACCCCCTTCGTAAGTGCAGGTCCTAAATGAGCTTTTTTCTCTGTTCCCTCACCACAATCCAGATTCTTTTGGGGAGTTACCAGTACAGTAACCATACCAGGAAGTACTTAATTTATTAAGCTACTGCTTTTCTTAATCTCAGTGGAGATATTTACTGATAAACAGCTACCTACGCAGCATGTTCATGTCGTTCTTAAATGAGCTTTTATCTCTCTCCCCTCACCACAAATCAGATTCTTCTGAGGAGTTCCCAGTACATTATCCTTTCCCCTGTGTAATTACCTTAACAAGATGCAGCTGTTTTTATTCTCAGAAGCTTTACTCCCTGATATACAGCTGCCTACCCCCTTCGTAAGTGCAGGTCCTAAATGAGCTTTTTTCTCTGTTCCCTCACCACAATCCAGATTCTTTTGGGGAGTTACCAGTACAGTAACCATACCAGGAAGTACTTAATTTATTAAGCTACTGTTTTTCTTAATCTCAGTGGAGATATTTACTGATAAACAGCTACCTACGCAGCATGTACATGTCGTTCCTAAATGAGCTTTTATCTCTCTCCCCTCACCACAAATCAGATTCTTCTGAGGAGTTCCCAGTACATTATCCTTTCCCCTGTGTAATTACCTTAACAAGCTGCAGCTGTTTTTATTCTCAGAAGCTTTACTCCCTGATATACAGCTGCCTACCCCCTTCGTAAGTACAGGTCCTAAATGAGCTTTTTTCTCTGTTCCCTCACCACAATCCAGATTCTTTTGGGGAGTTACCAGTACAGTAACCATACCAGGAAGTACTTAATTTATTAAGCTACTGCTTTTCTAAAGCTCAGTGGAGATATTTACTGATAAACAGCTACCTACGCAGCATGTTCATGTCGTTCCTAAATGAGCTTTTATCTCTCTCCCCTCACCACAAATCAGATTCTTCTGAGGAGTTCCCAGTACTTTATCCTTTCTCCTGTGCAATTACCTTAAAAAGCTCCAACTGTTTTTATTCTCAGAAGGTTTACTCCCTGATATACAGCTGCCTACCCTCTTCGTAAGTGCAGGTCCTAAATGAGCTTTTTTCTCTGTTCCCTCACCACAATCCAGATTCTTTCGGGGAGTTACCAGTACAGTAACCATACCAGGAAGTACTTAATTTATTAAGCTACTGCTTTTCTTAATCTCAGTGGAGATATTTACTGATAAACAGCTACCTACGCAGCATGTTCATGTCGTTCCTAAATGAGCTTTTATCTCTCTCCCCTCACCACAAATCAGATTCTTCTGAGGAGTTCCCAGTACATTATCCTTTCCCCTGTGTAATTACCTTAACAAGCTCCAGCTGTTTTTATTCTCAGAAGGTTTACTCCCTGATATACAGCTGCCTACCCCCTTCGTAAGTGCAGGTCCTAAATGAGCTTTTTTCTCTGTTCCCTCACCACAATCCAGATTCTTTTGGGGAGTTACCAGTACAGTAACCATACCAGGAAGTACTTAATTTATTAAGCTACTGCTTTTCTTAATCTCAGTGGAGATATTTACTGATAAACAGCTACCTACGCAGCATGTTCATGTCGTTCTTAAATGAGCTTTTATCTCTCTCCCCTCACCACAAATCAGATTCTTCTGAGGAGTTCCCAGTACATTATCCTTTCCCCTGTGTAATTACCTTAACAAGATGCAGCTGTTTTTATTCTCAGAAGCTTTACTCCCTGATATACAGCTGCCTACCCCCTTCGTAAGTGCAGGTCCTAAATGAGCTTTTTTCTCTGTTCCCTCACCACAGTCCAGATTCTTTTGGGGAGTTACCAGTACAGTAACCATACCAGGAAGTACTTAATTTATTAAGCTACTGCTTTTCTTAATCTCAGTGGAGATATTTACTGATAAACAGCTACCTACGCAGCATGTTCATGTCGTTCCTAAATGAGCTTTTATCTCTCTCCCCTCACCACAAATCAGATTCTTCTGAGGAGTTCCCAGTACATTATCCTTTCCCCTGTGTAATTACCTTAACAAGCTCCAGCTTTTTTTATTCTCAGAAGCTTTACTCCCTGATATACAGCTGCCTACCCACTTCGAAAGTGCAGGTCCTAAATGAGCTTTTTTCTCTGTTCCCTCACCACAATCCAGATTCTTTTGGGGAGTTACCAGTACAGTAACCATACCAGGAAGTACTTAATTTATTAAGCTACTGCTTTTCTTAATCTCAGTGGAGATATTTACTGATAAACAGCTACCTACGCAGCATGTTCATGTCGTTCCTAAATGAGCTTTTATCTCTCTCCCCTCACCACAAATCAGATTCTTCTGAGGAGTTCCCAGTACATTATCCTTTCCCCTGTGTAATTACCTTAACAAGCTGCAGCTGTTTTTATTCTCAGAAGCTTTACACCCTGATATACAGCTGCCTACCCCCTTCGTAAGTGCAGGTCCTAAATGAGCTTTTTTCTCTGTTCCCTCACCACAATCCAGATTCTTTTGGGGAGTTACCAGTACAGTAACCATACCAGGAAGTACTTAATTTATTAAGCTACTGCTTTTCTAAAGCTCAGTGGAGATATTTACTGATAAACAGCTACCTACGCAGCATGTTCATGTCGTTCCTAAATGAGCTTTTATCTCTCTCCCCTCACCACAAATCAGATTCTTCTGAGGAGTTCCCAGTACTTTATCCTTTCTCCTGTGCAATTACCTTAACAAGCTCCAACTGTTTTTATTCTCAGAAGGTTTACTCCCTGATATACAGCTGCCTACCCTCTTCGTAAGTGCAGGTCCTAAATGAGCTTTTTTCTCTGTTCCCTCACCACAATCCAGATTCTTTCGGGGAGTTACCAGTACAGTAACCATACCAGGAAGTACTTAATTTATTAAGCTACTGCTTTTCTTAATCTCAGTGGAGATATTTACTGATAAACAGCTACCTACGCAGCATGTTCATGTCGTTCCTAAATGAGCTTTTATCTCTCTCCCCTCACCACAAATCAGATTCTTCTGAGGAGTTCCCAGTACATTATCCTTTCCCCTGTGTAATGACCTTAACAAGCTCCAGCTGTTTTTATTCTCAGAAGGTTTACTCCCTGATATACAGCTGCCTACCCCCTTCGTAAGTGCAGGTGCTAAATGAGATTTTTTCTCTGTTCCCTCACCACAATCCAGATTCTTTTGGGGAGTTACCAGTACAGTAACCATACCAGGAAGTACTTAATTTATTAAGCTACTGCTTTTCTTAATCTCAGTGGAGATATTTACTGATAAACAGCTACCTACGCAGCATGTCCATGTCGTTCCTAAATGAGCTTTTATCTCTCTCCCCTCACCACAAATCAGATTCTTCTGAGGAGTTCCCAGTAAAATATCCTTTCACCTGTGTAATTACCTTAACAAGCTCCAGCTGTTTTTATTCTCAGAAGGTTTACTCCCTGATACACAGCTGCCTAGCCCCTTCGTAAGTGCAGTTCCTAAATGAGCTTTTTTCTCTCTTCCCTCACCACAATCCAGATTCTTTGTGGAATTACCAGTACAGTAACCATACCAGGAAGTTCTTAATTTATTAAGCTACTGCTTTTCTTAATCTCAGTGGAGATATGTACTGATAAACAGCTACCTACGCAGCATGTTCATGTCGTTCCTAAATGAGCTTTTATCTCTCTCCCCTCACCACAAATCAGATTCTTCTGAGGAGTTCCCAGTACATTATCCTTTCCCCTGTGTAATTACCTTAACAAGCTCCAGCTGTTTTTATTCTCAGAAGCTTTACTCCCTGATATACAGCTGCCTACCCCCTTCGAAAGTGCAGGTCCTAAATGAGCTTTTTTCTCTGTTCCCTCACCACAATCCAGATTCTTTTGGGGAGTTACCAGTACAGTAACCATACCAGGAAGTACTTAATTTATTAAGCTACTGCTTTTCTTAATCTCAGTGGAGATATTTACTGATAAACAGCTAACTACGCAGCATGTTCATGTCGTTCCTAAATGAGCTTTTATCTCTCTCCCCTCACCACAAATCAGATTCTTCTGAGGAGTTCCCAGTACATTATCCTTTCCCCTGTGTAATTACCTTAACAAGATGCAGCTGTTTTTATTCTCAGAAGCTTTACTCCCTGATATACAGCTGCCTACCCCCTTCGTAAGTGCAGGTCCTAAATGAGCTTTTTTCTCTGTTCCCTCACCACAATCCAGATTCTTTTGGGGAGTTACCAGTACAGTAACCATACCAGGAAGTACTTAATTTTTTAAGCTACTGCTTTTCTAAAGCTCAGTGGAGATATTTACTGATAAACAGCTACCTACGCAGCATGTTCATGTCGTTCCTTAATGAGCTTTTATCTCTCTCCCCTCACCACAAATCAGATTCTTCTGAGGAGTTCCCAGTACTTTATCCTTTCTCCTGTGTAATTACCTTAACAAGCTCCAGCTGTTTTTATTCTCAGAAGGTTTACTCCCTGATATACAGCTGCCTACCCCCTTCGTAAGTTCAGGTCCTAAATGAGCTTTTTTCTCTGTTCCCTCACCACAATCCAGATTCTTTTGGGGAGTTACCAGTACAGTAACCATACCAGGACGTACTTAATTTATTAAGCTACTGCTTTTCTTAATCTCAGTGGAGATATTTACTGATAAACAGCTACCTACGCAGCATGTTCATGTCGTTCCTAAATGAGCTTTTATCTCTCTCCCCTCACCACAAATCAGATTCTTCTGAGGAGTTCCCAGTACATTATCCTTTCCCCTGTGTAATTAACTTAACAAGCTCCAGCTGTTTTTATTCTCAGAAGGTTTACTCCCTGATATACAGCTGCCTACCCCCTTCGTAAGTGCAGGTCCTAAATGAGCTATTTTCTATGTTCCCTCACCACAATCCAGATTCTTTTGGGGAGTTATCAGTACAGTAACCATACCAGGAAGTACTTAATTTATTAAGCTACTGCTTTTCTTAATCTCAGTGGAGATATTTACAGATAAACAGCTACCTACGCAGCATGTTCATGTCGTTCCTAAATGAGCTTTTATCTCTCTCTCCTCACCACAAATCAGATTCTTCTGAGGAGTTCCCAGTACATTATCCTTTCCCCTGTGTAATTACCTTAACAAGCTCCAGCTGTTTTTATTCTAAGAAGGTTTAGTCCCTGATATACAGCTGCCTACCCCCTTCGTAAGTGCAGGTCCTAAATGAGCTTTTTTCTCTGTTCCTTCACCACAATCCAGATTCTTTTGGGGAGTTACCATTACAGTAATCATACCAGGAAGTACTTAATTTATTAAGCTACTGCTTTTCTTAATCTCAGTGGAGAAATTTACTGATAAACAGCTACTTACGCAGCATGTTCATGTCGTTCCTAAATGAGCTTTTATCTCTCTCCCCTCACCACAAATCAGATTCTTCTGAGGAGTTCCCAGTACATTATCCTTTCCCCTGTGTAATTACCTTAACAAGATGCAGCTGTTTTTATTCTCAGAAGCTTTACTCCCTGATATACAGCTGCCTACCCCCTTCGTAAGTGCAGGTCCTAAATGAGCTTTTTTCTCTGTTCCCTCACCACAATCCAGATTCTTTTGGGGAGTTACCAGTACAGTAACCATACCAGGAAGTACTTAATTTATTAAGCTACTGCTTTTCTAAAGCTCAGTGGAGATATTTACTGATAAACAGCTACCTACGCAGCATGTTCATGTCGTTCCTTAATGAGCTTTTATCTCTCTCCCCTCACCACAAATCAGATTCTTCTGAGGAGTTCCCAGTACTTTATCCTTTCTCCTGTGTAATTACCTTAACAAGCTCCAGCTGTTTTTATTCTCAGAAGGTTTACTCCCTGATATACAGCTGCCTACCCCCTTCGTAAGTTCAGGTCCTAAATGAGCTTTTTTCTCTGTTCCCTCACCACAATCCAGATTCTTTTGGGGAGTTACCAGTACAGTAACCATACCAGGAAGTACTTAATTTATTAAGCTACTGCTTTTCTTAATCTCAGTGGAGATATTTACTGATAAACAGCTACCTACGCAGCATGTTCATGTCGTTCCTAAATGAGCTTTTATCTCTCTCCCCTCACCACAAATCAGATTCTTCTGAGGAGTTCCCAGTACATTATCCTTTCCCCTGTGTAATTAACTTAACAAGCTCCAGCTGTTTTTATTCTCAGAAGGTTTACTCCCTGATATACAGCTGCCTACCCCCTTCGTAAGTGCAGGTCCTAAATGAGCTTTTTTCTCTGTTCCCTCACCACAATCCAGATTCTTTTGGGGAGTTATCAGTACAGTAACCATACCAGGAAGTACTTAATTTATTAAGCTACTGCTTTTCTTAATCTCAGTGGAGATATTTACTGATAAACAGCTACCTACGCAGCATGTTCATGTCGTTCCTAAATGAGCTTTTATCTCTCTCTCCTCACCACAAATCAGATTCTTCTGAGGAGTTCCCAGTACATTATCCTTTCCCCTGTGTAATTACCTTAACAAGCTCCAGCTGTTTTTATTCTCAGAAGGTTTAGTCCCTGATATACAGCTGCCTACCCCCTTCGTAAGTGCAGGTCCTAAATGAGCTTTTTTCTCTGTTCCTTCACCACAATCCAGATTCTTTTGGGGAGTTACCATTACAGTAATCATACCAGGAAGTACTTAATTTATTAAGCTACTGCTTTTCTTAATCTCAGTGGAGAAATTTACTGATAAACAGCTACTTACGCAGCATGTTCATGTCGTTCCTAAATGAGCTTTTATCTCTCTCCCCTCACCACAAATCAGATTCTTCTGAGGAGTTCCCAGTACAATATCCTTTCACCTGTGTAATTACCTTAACAAGCTCCAGCTGTTTTTATTCTCAGAAGGTTTACTCCCTGATATACAGCTGCCTAGCCCCTTCGTAAGTGCAGTACCTAAATGAGCTTTTTTCTCTCTTCCCTCACCACAATCCAGATTCTTTGGGGAATTACCAGTACAGTAACCATACCAGGAAGTACTTAATTTATTAAGCTACTGCTTTTCTTACTCTCAGTGGAGATATGTACTGATAAACAGCTACTTACGCAGCATGTTCATGTCGTTCCTAAATGAGCTTTTATCTCTCTCCCCTCACCACAAATCAGATTCTTCTGAGGAGTTCCCAGTACATTATCCTTTCCCCTGTGTAATTACCTTAACAAGCTGCAGCTGTTTTTATTCTCAGAAGCTTTACTCCCTGATATACAGCTGCCTACCCCCTTCGTAAGTGCAGGTCCTCAATGAGCTTTTTTCTCTGTTCCCTCACCACAATCCAGATTCTTTTGGGGAGTTACCAGTACAGTAACCATACCAGGAAGTACTTAATTTATTAAGCTACTGCTTTTCTAAAGCTCAGTGGAGATATTTACTGATAAACAGCTACCTACGCAGCATGTTCATGTCGTTCCTAAATGAGCTTTTATCTCTCTCCCCTCACCACAAATCAGATTCTTCTGAGGAGTGCCTAGTACTTTATCCTTTCTCCTGTGTAATTACCTTAACAAGCTCCAGCTGTTTTTATTCTCAGAAGGTTTACTCCCTGATATACAGCTGCCTACCCTCTTCGTAAGTGCAGGTCCTAAATGAGCTTTTTTCTCTGTTCCCTCACCACAATCCAGATTCTTTCGGGGAGTTACCAGTACAGTAACCATACCAGGAAGTACTTAATTTATTAAGCTACTGCTTTTCTTAATCTCAGTGGAGATATTTACTGATAAACAGCTACCTACGCAGCATGTTCATGTCGTTCCTAAATGAGCTTTTATCTCTCTCCCCTCACCACAAATCAGATTCTTCTGAGGAGTTCCCAGTACATTATCCTTTCCCCTGTGTAATTACCTTAACAAGCTCCAGCTGTTTTTATTCTCAGAAGGTTTACTCCCTGATATACAGCTGCCTACCCCCTTCGTAAGTGCAGGTGCTAAATCAGATTTTTTCTCTGTTCCCTCACCACAATCCAGATTCTTTTGGGGAGTTACCAGTACAGTAACCATACCAGGAAGTACTTAATTTATTAAGCTACTGCTTTTCTAAAGCTCAATGGAGATATTTACTGATAAACAGCTACCTACGCAGCATGTTCATGTCGTTCCTTAATGAGCTTTTATCTCTCTCCCCTCACCACAAATCAGATTCTTCTGAGGAGTTCCCAGTACTTTATCCTTTCTCCTGTGTAATTACCTTAACAAGCTCCAGCTGTTTTTATTCTCAGAAGGTTTACTCCCTGATATACAGCTGCCTACCCCCTTCGTAAGTTCAGGTCCTAAATGAGCTTTTTTCTCTGTTCCCTCACGACAATCCAGATTCTTTTGGGGAGTTACCAGTACAGTAACCATACCAGGAAGTACTTAATTTATTAAGCTACTGCTTTTCTTAATCTCAGTGGAGATATTTACTGATAAACAGCTACCTACGCAGCATGTTCATGTCGTTCCTAAATGAGCTTTTATCTCTCTCCACTCACCACAAATCAGATTCTTCTGAGGAGTTCCCAGTACATTATCCTTTCCCCTGTGTAATTAACTTAACAAGCTCCAGCTGTTTTTATTCTCAGAAGGTTTACTCCCTGATATACAGCTGCCTACCCCCTTCGTAAGTGCAGGTCCTAAATGAGCTTTTTTCTCTGTTCCCTCACCACAATCCAGATTCTTTTGGGGAGTTATCAGTACAGTAACCATACCAGGAAGTACTTAATTTATTAAGCTACTGCTTTTCTTAATCTCAGTGGAGATATTTACTGATAAACAGCTACCTACGCAGCATGTTCATGTCGTTCCTAAATGAGCTTTTATCTCTCTCTCCTCACCACAAATCAGATTCTTCTGAGGAATTCCCAGTACATTATCCTTTCCCCTGTGTAATTACCTTAACAAGCTCCAGCTGTTTTTATTCTCAGAAGGTTTAGTCCCTGATATACAGCTGCCTACCCCCTTCGTAAGTGCAGGTCCTAAATGAGCTTTTTTCTCTGTTCCTTCACCACAATCCAGATTCTTTTGGGGAGTTACCATTACAGTAATCATACCAGGAAGTACTTAATTTATTAAGCTACTGCTTTTCTTAATCTCAGTGGAGATATTTACTGATAAACAGCTACTTACGCAGCATGTTCATGTCGTTCCTAAATGAGCTTTTATCTCTCTCCCCTCACCACAAATCAGATTCTTCTGAGGAGTTCCCAGTACAATATCCTTTCACCTGTGTAATTACCTTAACAAGCTCCAGCTGTTTTTATTCTCAGAAGGTTTACTCCCTGATATACAGCTGCCTAGCCCCTTCGTAAGTACGGTACCTAAATGAGCTTTTTTCTCTCTTCCCTCACCACAATCCAGATTCTTTGGGGAATTACCAGTACAGTAACCATACCAGGGAGTACTTAATTTATTAAGCTACTGCTTTTCTTAATCTCAGTGGAGATATGTACTGATAAACAGCTACTTACGCAGCATGTTCATGTCGTTCCTAAATGAGCTTTTATCTCTCTCCCCTCACCACAAATCAGATTCTTCTGAGGAGTTCCCAGTACATTATCCTTTCCCCTGTGTAATTACCTTAACAAGCTGCAGCTGTTTTTATTCTCAGAAGCTTTACTCCCTGATATACAGCTGCCTACCCCCTTCGTAAGTGCAGGTCCTCAATGAGCTTTTTTCTCTGTTCCCTCACCACAATCCAGATTCTTTTGGGGAGTTACCAGTACAGTAACCATACCAGGAAGTACTTAATTTATTAAGCTACTGCTTTTCTAAAGCTCAGTGGAGATATTTACTGATAAACAGCTACCTACGCAGCATGTTCATGTCGTTCCTAAAGGAGCTTTTATCTCTCTCCCCTCACCACAAATCAGATTCTTCTGAGGAGTGCCCAGTACTTTATCCTTTCTCCTGTGTAATTACCTTAACAAGCTCCAGCTGTTTTTATTCTCAGAAGGTTTACTCCCTGATATACAGCTGCCTACCCTCTTCGTAAGTGCAGGTCCTAAATGAGCTTTTTTCTCTGTTCCCTCACCACAATCCAGATTCTTTCGGGGAGTTACCAGTACAGTAACCATACCAGGAAGTACTTAATTTATTAAGCTACTGCTTTTCTTAATCTCAGTGGAGATATTTACTGATAAACAGCTACCTACGCAGCATGTTCATGTCGTTCCTAAATGAGCTTTTATCTCTCTCCCCTCACCACAAATCAGATTCTTCTGTGGAGTTCCCAGTACATTATCCTTTCCCCTGTGTAATTACCTTAACAAGCTCCAGCTGTTTTTATTCTCAGAAGGTTTACTCCCTGATATACAGCTGCCTACCCCCTTCGTAAGTGCAGGTGCTAAATCAGATTTTTTCTCTGTTCCCTCACCACAATCCAGATTCTTTTGGGGAGTTACCAGTACAGTAACCATACCAGGAAGTATTTAATTTATTAAGCTACTGCTTTTCTTAATCTCAGTGGAGATATTTACTGATAAACAGCTACCTACGCAGCATGTCCATGTCGTGTCTAAATGAGCTTTTATCTCTCTCCCCTCACCACAAATCAGATTCTTCTGAGGAGTTCCCAGTACAATATCCTTTCACCTGTGTAATTACCTTAACAAGCTCCAGCTGTTTTTATTCTCAGAAGGTTTACTCCCTGATATACAGCTGCCTACCCCCTTCGTAAGTGTAGTTCCTAAATGAGCTTTTTTCTCTCTTCCCTCACCACAATCCAGATTCTTTTGGGGAGTTACCAGTACAGTAACCATACCAGGAAGTACTTAATTTATTAAGCTACTGCTTTTCTTAATCTCAGTGGAGATATTTACTGATAAACAGCTACCTACGCAGCATGTTCATGTCGTTCCTAAATGAGCTTTTATCTCTCTCCCCTCACCACAAATCAGATTCTTCTGAGGAGTTTCCAGTACATTATCCTTTTCCCTGTGTAATTACCTTAACAAGCTCCAGCTGTTTTTATTCTCAGAAGCTTTACTCCCTGATATACAGCTGCCTACCCCCTTCGAAAGTGCAGGTCCTAAATGAGCTTTTTTCTCTGTTCCCTCACCACAATCCAGATTCTTTTGGGGAGTTACCAGTACAGTAACCATACCAGGAAGTACTTAATTTATTAAGCTACTGCTTATCTTAATCTCAGTGGAGATATTTACTGATAAACAGCTACCTACGCAGCATGTTCATGTCGTTCCTAAATAAGCTTTTATCTCTCTCCCCTCACCACAAATCAGATTCTTCTGAGGAGTTCCCAGTACATTATCCTTTCCCCTGTGTAATTACCTTAACAAGATGCAGCTGTTTTTATTCTCAGAAGCTTTACTCCCTGATATACAGCTGCCTACCCCCTTCGTAAGTGCAGGTCCTAAATGAGCTTTTTTCTCTGTTCCCTCACCACAATCCAGATTCTTTTGGGGAGTTACCAGTACAGTAACCATACCAGGAAGTACTTAATTTATTAAGCTACTGCTTTTCTTAATCTCAGTGGAGATATTTACTGATAAACAGCTACCTACGCAGCATGTTCATGTCGTTCCTAAATGAGCTTTTATCTCTCTCCCCTCACCACGAATCAGATTCTTCTGAGGAGTTCCCAGTACATTATCCTTTCCCCTGTGTAATTACCTTAACAAGCTCCAGCTGTTTTTATTCTCAGAAGGTTTACTCCCTGATATACAGCTGCCTACCCCCTTCGTAAGTGCAGGTCCTAAATGAGCTTTTTTCTCTGTTCCCTCACCACAATTCAGATTCTTTGGGGAGTTATCAGTACAGTACCCATACCAGGAAGTACTTAATTTATTAAGCTACTGCTTTTCTTAATCTCAGTGGAGATATTTACTGATAAACAGCTACCTACGCAGCATGTTCATGTCGTTCCTAAATGAGCTTTTATCTCTCTCCCCTCACCACAAATCAGATTCTTCTGAGGAGTTCCCAGTACATTATCCTTTCCCCTGTGTAATTACCTTAACATGCTCCAGCTGTTTTTATTCTCAGAAGGTTTAGTCCCTGATATACAGCTGCCTACCCCCTTCGTAAGTGCAGGTCCTAAATGAGCTTTTTTCTCTGTTCCTTCACCACAATCCAGATTCTTTTGGGGAGTTACCATTACAGTAATCATACCAGGAAGTACTTAATTTATTAAGCTACTGCTTTTCTTAATCTCAGTGGATATATTTACTGATAAACAGCTACTTACGCAGCATGTTCATGTCGTTCCTAAAGGAGCTTTTATCTCTCTCCCCTCACCACAAATCAGATTCTTCTGAGGAGTTCCCAGTACATTATCCTTTCCCCTGTGTAATTACCTTAACAAGCTGCAGCTGTTTTTATTCTCAGAAGCTTTACTCCCTGATATACAGCTGCCTACCCCCTTCGTAAGTGCAGGTCCTAAATGAGCTTTTTTCTCTGTTCCCTCACCACAATCCAGATTCTTTTGGGGAGTTACCAGTACAGTATCCATACCAGGAAGTCCCTAATTTATTAAGCTACTGCTTTTCTAAAGCTCAGTGGAGATATTTACTGATAAACAGCTACCTACGCAGCATGTTCATGTCGTTCCTAAATGAGCTTTTATCTCTCTCCCCTCACCACAAATCAGATTCTTCTGAGGAGTTCCCAGTACTTTATCCTTTCTCCTGTGTAATTACCTTAACAAGCTCCAGCTGTTTTTATTCTCAGAAGGTTTACTCCCTGATATACAGCTGCCTACCCCCTTCGTAAGTGCAGGTCCTAAATGAGCTTTTTTCTCTGTTCCCTCACCACAATCCAGATTCTTTTGGGGAGTTACCAGTACAGTAACCATACCAGGAAGTACTTAATTTATTAAGCTACTGCTTTTCTTAATATTAGTGGAGATATTTACTGATAAACAGCTACCTACGCAGCATGTTCATGTCGTTCCTAAATGAGCTTTTATCTCTCTCCCCTCACCCCAAATCAGATTCTTCTGAGGAGTTCCCAGAACATTATCCTTTCCCCTGTGTAATTACCTTAACAAGCTCCAGCTGTTTTTATTCTCAGAAGGTTTAGTCCCTGATATACAGCTGCCTACCCCCTTCGTAAGTGCAGGTCCTAAATGAGCTTTTTTCTCGGTTCCCTCACCACAATCCAGATTCTTTTGGGGAGTTACCAGTACAGTAACCATACCAGGAAGTACTTAATTTATTAAGCTACTGCTTTTCTTAATCTCAGTGGAGATATTTACTGATAAACAGCTACCTACGCAGCATGTTCATGTCGTTCCTAAATGAGCTTTTATCTCTCTCCCCTCACCACAAATCAGATTCTTCTGAGGAGTTCCCAGTACATTATCCTTTCCCCTGTGTAATTACCTTAACAAGCTCCAGCTGTTTTTATTCTCAGAAGCTTTACTCCCTGATATACAGCTGCCTACCCCCTTCGTAAGTGCAGGTCCTAAATGAGCTTTTTTCTCTGTTCCCTCACCACAATCCAGATTCTTTTGGGGAGTTACCAGTACAGTAACCATACCATGAAGTACTTAATTTATTAAGCTACTGCTTTTCTTAATCTCAGTGGAGATATTTACTGATAAACAGCTACCTACGCAGCATGTTCATGTCGTTCCTAAATGAGCTTTTATCTCTCTCCCCTCACCACAAATCAGATTCTTCTGAGGAGTTCCCAGTACATTATCCTTTCCCCTGTGTAATTACCTTAACAAGCTGCAGCTGTTTTTATTCTCAGAAGCTTTACTCCCTGATATACAGCTGCCTACCCCCTTCGTAAGTGCAGGTCCTAAATGAGCTTTTTTCTCTGTTCCCTCACCACAATCCAGATTCTTTTGGGGAGTTACCAGTACAGTAACCATACCAGGAAGTACTTAATTTATTAACCTACTGCTTTTCTTAATCTCAGTGGAGATATTTACTGATAAACAGCTACCTACGCAGCATGTTCATGTCGTTCGGAAATGAGCTTTTTTCTCTCTCCCCTCACCACAAATCAGATTCTTCTGAGGAGTTCCCAGTACATTATCCTTTCCCCTGTGTAATTACCTTAACAAGCTGCAGCTGTTTTTATTCTCAGAAGCTTTACTCCCTGATATACAGCTGCCTACCCCCTTCGTAAGTGCAGGTCCTAAATGAGCTTTTTTCTCTGTTCCCTCACCACAATCCAGATTCTTTTGGGGAGTTACCAGTACAGTAACCATACCAGGAAGTACTTAATTTATTAAGCTACTGCTTTTCTAAAGCTCAGTGGAGATATTTACTGATAAACAGCTACCTACGCAGCATGTTCATGTCGCTCCTAAATGAGCTTTTATCTCTCTCCTCTCACCACAAATCAGATTCTTCTGAGGAGTTCCCAGTACTTTATCCTTTCTCCTGTGTAATTACCTTATCAAGCTACAGCTGTTTTTATTCTCAGAAGGTTTACTCCCTGATAAACAGCTGCCTAACCCCTTCGTAAGTGCAGGTCCTAAATGAGGTTTTTTCTCTGTTCCCTCACCACAATCCAGATTCTTTTGGGGAGTTACCAGTACAGTAACCATACGAGGAAGTACTTAATTTATTAAGCTACTGCTTTTCTTAATCTCAGTGGAGATATTTACTGATAAACAGCTACCTACGCAGCATGTTCATGTCGTTCCTAAATGAGCTTTTATCTCTCTCCCCTCACCACAAATCAGATTCTTCTGAGGAGTTCCCAGTATATTATCCTTTCCCCTGTGTAATTACCTTAACAAGCTCCAGCTGTTTTTATTCTCAGAAGGTTTACTCCCTGATATACAGCTGCCTACCCCCTTCGTAAGTGCAGGTCCTAAATGAGCTTTTTTCTCTGTTCCCTCACCACAATCCAGATTCTTTTGGGGAGTTACCAGTACAGTAACCATACCAGGAAATACTTAATTTATTAAGCTACTGCTTTTCTTAATCTCAGTGGAGATATTTACTGATAAACAGCTACCTACGCAGCATGTTCATGTCGTTCCAAATGAGCTTTTATCTCTCTCCCCTCAACACAAATCAGATTCTTCTGAGGAGTTCCCAGTACATTATCCTTTCCCCTGTGTAATTACCTTAACAAGCTCCAGCTGTTTTTATTCTCAGAAAGTTTACTCCCTGATATACAGCTGCCTACCCCCTTCGTAAGTGCAGGTCCTAAATGAGCTTTTTTCTCTGTTCCCTCACTACAATCCAGATTCTTTTGGGGAGTTACCAGTACAGTAACCATACCAGGAAGTACTTAATTTATTAAGCTACTGCTTTTCTTAATCTCAGTGGAGATATTTACTGATAAACAGCTACCTACGCAGCATGTTCATGTCGTTCCTAAATGAGCTTTTATCTCTCTCCCCTCACCACAAATCAGATTCTTCTGAGGAGTTCCCAGTACATTATCCTTTCCCCTGTGTAATTACCTTAACAAGCTCCAGCTGTTTTTATTCTCAGAAGCTTTACTCCCTGATATACAGCTGCCTACCCCCTTCGTAAGTGCAGGTCCTAAATGAGCTTTTTTCTCTGTTCCCTCACCACAATTCAGATTCTTTTGGGGAGTTACCAGTACAGTAACCATACCAGGAAGTACTTAATTTATTAAGCTACTGCTTTTCTTAATCTCAGTGGAGATATTTACTGATAAACAGCTACCTACGCAGCATGTTCATTTCGTTCCTAAATGAGCTTTTATCTCTCTCCCCTCACCACAAATCAGATTCTTCTGAGGAGTTCCCAGTACATTATCCTTTCCCCTGTGTAATTACCTTAACAAGCTCCAGCTGTTTTTATTCTCAGAAGGTTTACTCCCTGATATACAGCTGCCTACCCCCTTCGTAAGTGCAGGTCCTAAATGAGCTTTTTTCTCTGTTCCCTCACCACAATCCAGATTCTTTTGGGGAGTTACCAGTACAGTAACCATACCAGGAAGTACTTAATTTATTAAGCTACTGCTTTTCTAAAGCTCAGTGGAGATATTTACTGATAAACAGCTACCTACGCAGCATGTTCATGTCGTTCCTAAATGAGCTTTTATCTCTCTCCCCTCACCACAAATCAGATTCTTCTGAGGAGTTCCCAGTACTTTATCCTTTCTCCTGTGTAATTACCTTAACAAGCTCCAGCTGTTTTTATTCTCAGAAGGTTTACTCCCTGATATACAGCTGCCTACCCCCTTCGTAAGTGCAGGTCCTAAATGAGCTTTTTTTCTCTGTTCCCTCACCACAATCCAGATTCTTTTGGGGAGTTACCAGTACAGTAACCATACCAGGAAGTACTTAATTTATTAAGCTACTGCTTTTCTTAATCTCAGTGGAGATATTTACTGATAAACAGCTACCTACGCAGCACGTTCATTTCGTTCCTAAATGAGCTTTTATCTCTCTCCCCTCACCACAAATCAGATTCTTCTGAGGAATTCCCAGTACATTATCCTTTCCCCTGTGTAATTACCTTAACAAGCTCCAGCTGTTTTTATTCTCAGAAGCTTTACTCCCTGATATACAGCTGCCTACCCCCTTCGTAAGTGCAGGTCCTAAATGAGCTTTTTTCTCTGTTCCCTCACCACAATCCAGATTCTTTTGGGGTGTTACCAGTACAGTAACCATACCAGGAAGTACTTAATTTATTAAGCTACTGCTTTTCTTAATCTCAGTGGAGATATTTACTGATAAACAGCTACCTACGCAGCATGTTCATGTCGTTCCTAAATGAGCTTTTATCTCTCTCCCCTCACCACAAATCAGATTCTTCTGAGTAGTTCCCAGTACATTATCCTTTCCCCTGTGTAATTACCTTAACAAGCTGCAGCTGTTTTTATTCTCAGAAGCTTTACTCCCTGATATACAGCTGCCTACCCCCTTCGTAAGTGCAGGTCCTAAATGAGCTTTTTTCTCTGTTCCCTCACCACAATCCAGATTCTTTTGGGGAGTTACCAGTACAGTAACCATACCAGGAAGTACTTAATTTATTAAGCTACTGCTTTTCTAAAGCTCAGTGGAGATATTTACTGATAAACAGCTACCTAAGCAGCATGTTCATGTCGTTCCTAAATGAGCTTTTATCTCTCTCCCCTCACCACAAATCAGATTCTTCTGAGGAGTTCCCAGTACTTTATCCTTTCTCCTGTGTAATTACCTTAACAAGCTCCAGCTGTTTTTATTCTCAGAAGTTTTACTCCCTGATATACAGCTGCCTACCCCCTTCGTAAGTGCAGGTCCTAAATGAGCTTTTTTCTCTGTTCCCTCACCACAATCCAGATTCTTTTGGGGTGTTACCAGTACAGTAACCATACCAGGAAGTACTTAATTTATTAAGCTACTGCTTTTCTTAATCTCAGTGGAGATATTTACTGATAAACAGCTACCTACGCAGCACGTACATTTCGTTCCTAAATGAGCTTTTATCTCTCTCCCCTCAACACAAATCAGATTCTTATGAGGAGATCCCAGTACATTATCCTTTCCCCAGTGTAATTACCTAAACAACTCCAGCTGTTTTTATTCTCTGAAGGTTTACTCCCTGATATACAGCTGCCTACCCCCTTCGTAAGTGCAGGTCCTAAATGAGCTTTTTTCTCTGTTCCATCACCACAATCCAGATTCTTTTGGGGTGTAACCAGTACAGTAACCATACCAGGAAGTACTTAATTTATTAACCTACTGCTTTTCTAATCTCAGTGGAGATATTTACTGATAAACACCTACCTAAGTAGCATGTTCATGTCGTTCCTAAATGAGCTTTTATCTCTCTCCCCTCACCACAAATCAGATTCTTCTGAGGAGTTCCCAGTACATTATCCTTTCCCCTGTGTAATTACCTTAACAAGCTCCAGCTGTTTTTATTCTCAGAAGGTTTACTCCCTGATATACAGCTGCCTACCCCCTTCGTAAGTGCAGGTCCTAAATGAGCTTTTTTCTCTGTTCCCTCACCACAATCCAGATTCTTTTGGGGAGTTACCAGTACAGTAACCATACCAGGAAGTACTTAATTTATTAAGCTACTGCTTTTCTTAATCTCAGTGGAGATATTTACTGATAAACAGCTACCTACGCAGCATGTTCATGTCGTTCCTAAATGAGCTTTTATCTCTCTCCCCTCACCACAAATCAGATTCTTCTGAGGAGTTCCCAGTACATTATCCTTTCCCCAGTGTAATTACCTTAACAAGCTCCAGCTGTTTTTATTCTCAGAAGCTTTACTCCCTGATATACAGCTGCCTACCCCCTTCGTAAGTGCAGGTCCTAAATGAGATTTTTCTCTGTTCCCTCACCACAATCCAGATTCTTTTGGGGAGTTACCAGTACATTAACCATACCAGGAAGTACTTAATTTATTAAGCTACTGCTTTTCTTAATCTCAGTGGAGATATTTACTGATAAACAGCTACCTACGCAGCATGTTCATGTCGTTCCTAAATGAGCTTTTATCTCTCTCCCCCTCACCACAAATCAGATTCTTCTGAGGAGTTCCCAGTACATTATCCTTTCCCCTGTGTAATTACCTTAACAAGCTCCAGCTGTTTTTATTCTCAGAAGCTTTACTCCCTGATATACATCTGCCTACCCCCTTCGTAAGTGCAGGTCCTAAATGAGCTTTTTTCTCTGTTCCCTCACCACAATCCAGATTCTTTTGGGGAGTTACCAGTACAGTAACCATACCAGGAAGTACTTAATTTATTAAGCTACTGATTTTCTAAAGCTCAGTGGAGATATTTACTGATAAACAGCTACCTACGCAGCATGTTCATGTCGTTCCTATATGAGCTTTTATCTCTCTCCCCTCACCACAAATCAGATTCTTCTGAGGAGTTCCCAGTACTTTATCCTTTCTCCTGTGTAATTACCTTAACAAGCTCCAGCTGTTTTTATTCTCAGAAGGTTTACTCCCTGATATACAGCTGCCTACCCCCTTCGTAAGTGCAGGTCCCTAAATGAGCTTTTTTCCCTGTTGCCTCACCACAATCCAGAATCTTTTGGGGAGTTACCAGTACAGTAACCATACCAGGAAGTACTTTATTAAGCTACTGCTTTTCTTAATCTCAGTGGAGATATTTACTGATAAACAGCTACCTACGCAGCAGGTTCTTGTCGTTCCTAAATGAGCTTTTATCTCTCTCCCCTCACCACAAATCAGATTCTTCTGAGGAGTTCCAGTACATTATCCTTTCCCCTGTGTAATTACCTTAACAAGCTCCAGCTGTTTTTATTCTCAGAAGGTTTACTCCCTGATATACAGCTGCCTACCCCCTTCGTAAGTGCAGGTCCTAAATGAGCTTTTTTCTCTGTTCCCTCACCACAATCCAGATTCTTTTGGGGAGTTACCAGTACAGTAACCATACCAGGAAGTACTTAATTTATTAAGCTACTGCTTTTCTTAATCTCAGTGGAGATATTTACTGATAAACAGCTACCTACGCAGCATGTTCATGTCGTTCCTAAATGAGCTTTTATCTCTCTCCCCTCACCACAAATCAGATTCTTCTGAGGAGTTCCCAGTACATTATCCTTTCCCCTGTGTAATTACCTTAACAAGATGCAGCTGTTTTTATTCTCAGAAGCTTTACTCCCTGATATACAGCTGCCTACCCCCTTCGTAAGTGCAGGTCCTAAATGAGCTTTTTTCTCTGTTCCCTCACCACAATCCAGATTCTTTTGGGGAGTTACCAGTACAGTATCCATACCAGGAAGTACTTAATTTATTAAGCTACTGCTTTTCTAAAGCTCAGTGGAGATATTTACTGATAAACAGCTACCTACGCAGCATGTTCATGTCGTTCCTAAATGAGCTTTTATCTCTCTCCCCTCACCACAAATCAGATTCTTCTGAGGAGTTCCCAGTACATTATCCTTTCCCCTGTGTAATTACCTTAACAAGATGCAGCTGTTTTTATTCTCAGAAGCTTTACTCCCTGATATACAGCTCCCTACCCCCTTCGTAAGTGCAGGTCCTAAATGAGCTTTTTTCTCTGTTCCCTCACCACAATCCAGATTCTTTTGGGGAGTTACCAGTACAGTAACCATACCAGGAAGTACTTAATTTATTAAGCTACTGCTTTTCTAAAGCTCAGTGGAGATATTTACTGATGAACAGCTACCTACGCAGCATGTTCATGTCGTTCCTAAATGAGCTTTTATCTCTCTCCCCTCACCACAAATCAGATTCTTCTGAGGAGTTCCAGTACTTTATCCTTTCTCCTGTGTAATTACCTTAACAAGCTCCAGGTGTTTTTATTCTCAGAAGGTTTACTCCCTGATATACAGCTGCCTACCCCCTTCGTAAGTGCAGTTCCTAAATGAGCTTTTTTCTCTCTTCCCT
>NW_025957139.1:0-20225 GCF_023159225.1 Perognathus longimembris pacificus | reverse complement strand
AACAGCTACCTACGCAGCATGTTCATGTCGTTCCTAAATAAGCTTTTATCTCTCTCCTCTCACCACAAATCAGATTCTTCTGAGGAGTTCCCAGTACATTATGCTTTCCCCTGTGTAATTACCTTAAGAAGCTCCAGCTCTTTTTATTCTCAGAAGGTTTACTCCCTGATATACAGCTGCCTACCCCCTTCGTAAGTGCAGGTCCTAAATGAGCTTTTTTCTCTCTTCCCTCACCACAATCCAGATTCTTTTGGGGAGTTATCAGTACAGTAACCATACCAGGAAGTACTTAATTTATTAAGCTACTGCTTTTCTTAATCTCAGTGGAGATATTTACTGATAAACAGCTACCTACGCAGCATGTTCATGTCGTTACTAAATGAGCTTTTATCTCTCTCCCCTCACCACAAATGAGATTCTTCTGAGTAGTTCCCAGTACATTATCCTTTTCCCTGTGTAATTACCTTAACAAGCTCCCGCTGTTTTTATTCTCAGAAGGTATACTCCCTGATATACAGCTGCCTACCCCCTTCGTAAGTGCAGGTATTAAATGAGCTTTTATCTCTCTCCCCTCACCACAAATCAGATTCTTCTGAGGAGTTCCCAGTACATTATCCTTTCCCCTGTGTAATTACCTTAACAAGCTCCAGCTGTTTTTATTCACAGAAGGTTTACTCCCTGATATACAGCTGCCTACCCCCTTCGTAAGTGCAGGTCCTAAATGAGCTTTTTTCTCTGTTCCCTCACCACAATCCAGATTCTTTTGGGGAGTTACCAGTACAGTAACCATACCAAGAAGTACTTAATTTATTAAGCTACTGCTTTTCTTAATCTCAGTGGAGATATTTACTGATAAACAGCTACCTAAGCAGCATGTTCATGTCGTGCCTAAATGAGCTTTTATCTCTCTCCCCTCACCACGAATGAGATTCTTCTGAGGAGTTCCCAGTATATTATCCTTTCCACTGTGTAATTACCTTAACAAGCTCCATCTGTTTTTATTCTCAGAAGGTTTACTCCCTGATATACAGCTGCCTACCCCCTTCATAAGTGCAGGTCCTAAATGAGCTTTTTTCTCTATTCCCTCACCACAATCCAGATTCTTTTGGGGAGTTACCAGTACAGTAACCATACCAGGAAGTACTTAATTTATTAAGCTACTGCTTTTCTTAATCTCAGTGGAGATATTTACTGATAAACAGCTACCTACGCAGCATGTTCATGTCTTTCCTAAATGAGCTTTTAACTCTCTCCCCTCACCACAAATCAGATTCTTCTGAGGAGTTCCCAGTACATTATCCTTTCCCCTGTGTAATTACCTTAACAAGCTCCAGCTGTTTTTATTCTCAGAAGGTTTACTCCCTGATATACTGCTGCCTACCCCCTCCATAATTGCAGGTCCTAAATGAGCTTTTTTCTCTGTTCCCTCACCACAATCCAGATTCCTTTGGGGAGTTACCAGTACAGTAACCATACCAGGAAGTACTTAATTTATTAAACTACTGCTTTTCTTAATCTCAGTGGAGATATTTACTGATAAACAGCTACCTACGCAGCATGTTCATGTCGTTCCTAAATCTGCTTTTATCTCTATCCCCTCACCACAAATCCGATTCTTCGGAGGAGTTCCCAGTACATTATCCTTTCCCCTGTGTAATTACCTTAACAAGCTCCAGCTGTTTTTATTCTCAGAAGGTTTGCTCCCTGATATACTGCTGCCTACCCCCTTCGTAAGGGCAGGTCCTAAATGAGCTTTTTTCTCTGTTCCCTCACCAAAATCCAGATTGTTTTGGGGACTTACCAGTACAGTAACCATACCAGGAAATACTTAATTTATTAAGCTACTGCTTTTCTTAATCTCAGTGAGATATTTACTGATAAACAGCTACCTACGCACCATGTTCATGTCGTTCCTAAATGAGCTTTTATCTCTCTCCCCTCACCACAAATCAGATTCTTCTGAGGAGTTCCCAGTACATTATACTTCCCCTGTGTAATTACCTTAACAAGCTCCAGCTGTTTTTATTCTCAGAAGGTTTACTCCCTGATATACAGCTGCCTACCCCCTTCGTAAGTGCAGGTCTTAAATGAGCTTATTTCTCTGTTCCCTCACCACAATCCAGATTCTTCTGGGGAATTACCAGTACAGTAACCATACCAGGAAGTACTTAATTTATTAAGCTACTGCTTTTCTTAATCTCAGTGGAGATATTTACTGATAAACAGCTACCTACGCAGCATGTTCATGTCGTTCCTAAATGAGCTTTTATCTCTCTTCCCTCACCACAAATCAGATTCTTCTGAGGAGTTCCCAGTACATTATCCTTTCCCCTGTGTAATTTCCTTAACAAGCTCCAGCTGTTTTTATTCTCAGAAGGTTTACTCCCTGATATACAGCTGCCTACCCCCTTCGTAAGTGCAGGTCCTAAATGAGCTTTTTTCTCTGTTCCCTCACCACAATCCAGATTTTTTTGGGGAGTTACCAGTACAGTAACCATAGCAGGAAGTACTTAATTTATTATGCTACTGCTTTTCTTAATCTCAGTGGAGATATTTACTGATAAACAGGTACCTACGCAACATGTTCATGTCGTTCTTAAATGAGCTTTTATCTCTCTCCCCTCACCACAAATCAGACTCTTCTGAGGAGTTCCCAGTACATTATCCTTTCCCCTGTGTAATTACCTTAACAAGCTCCAGCTGTTTTTATTCTCAGAAGGTTTACTCCCTGATATACACCTGCCTACCCCCTTCGTAAGTGCAGGTCCTAAATGAGCTTTTTTCTCTGTTCCCTCACCACAATCCAGATTCTTTTGGGGAGTTACCAGTACAGTAACCATACCAGGAAGTACTTAATTTATTAAGCTACTGCTTTTCTTAATCTCAGTGGAGATATTTACTGATAAACAGCTACGTACGCAGCATGTTCATGTCGTTCCTAAATGAGCTTTTATCTCTCTCCCCTCACCACAAATCAGATTCTTCTGAGGAGTTCCCAGTACATTATCCTTTCCCCTGCGTAATTACCTTAACAAGCTCCAGCTCTTTTTATTCTCAGAAGGTATACTCCCTGATATACAGCTGCCTACCCCCTTCGTAAGTGCAGGTCCTAAATGAGCTTTTTTCTCTGTTCCCTCACCATAATCCAGATTCTTTTGGGGAGTTACCAGTACAGAAACCATACCAGGAAGTACTTAATTTATTAAGCTACTGCTTTTCTTAATCTCAGTGGAGATATTTACTGATAAACAGCTACCTACGCAGCAGGTTTATGTCGTTCCTAAATGAGCTTTTATCTCTCTCCCCTCACCACAAATCAGATTCTTCTGAGGAGTTCCCAGTACATTATCCTTTCCCCTGTGTAATTACCTTAACAAGCACCAGCTGTTTTTATTCTCAGAAGGTTTACTCCTGATATACAGCTGCCTACCCCCTTCGTAAGTGCAGGTCCTAAATGAGCTTTTTTCTCTGTTCCCTCACCACAATCCAGATTCTTTTGGGGAGTTACCAGTACAATAACCATACCCGGAAGTACTTAATTTATTAAGCTACTGCTTTTCTTAATCTCAGTGGAGATATTTACTGATAAACAGCTACCTACTCAGCATGTTCATGTCGATCCTAAATGAGCTTTTATCTCTCTCCCCTCACCACAAATCAGATTCCTCTGAGGATTTCCGAGTACATTATCCTTTCCCCCGTGTAATTACCTTAAGAAGCTCCAGCTGTTTTTATTCTCAGAAGGTTTACTCCCTGATATACAGCTGCCTACCCCCTTCGTAAGTGGATGTCCTAAATGAGCTTTATTCTCTGTTCCCTCACCACAATCCAGATTCTTTTGGGGAGTTACCAGTACAGTAACCATACCAGGAAGTACTTAATTTATTAAGCTACTGCTTTTCTTAATCTCAGTGGAGATATTTACTGATAAACAGCTACCTACGCAGCATGTTCATGTCGATACTAAATGAGCTTTTATCTCTCTCCCCTCACCACAAATCAGATTCCTCTGAGGAGTTTCGAGTACATTATCCTTTCCCCTGTGTAATTACCTTAACAAGCTCCAGCTGTTTTTATTCTCAGAAGGTTTACTCCCTGATATACAGCTGCCTACCCCCTTCGTAAGTGCAGGTCCTAAATGAGCTTTTTCTCTGTTCCCTCACCACAATCCAGATTCTTTTGGGGAGTTACCAGTACCGTAACAATACCAGGAAGTACTTAATTTATTAAGCTACTGCTTTTCTTAATCTCAGTGGAGATATTTACTGATAAACAGCTACCTACGCAGCATGTTCATGTCGTTCCTAAATAAGCTTTTATCTCTCTCCTCTCACCACAAATCAGATTCTTCTGAGGAGTTCCCAGTACATTATGCTTTCCCCTGTGTAATTACCTTAAGAAGCTCCAGCTCTTTTTATTCTCAGAAGGTTTACTCCCTGATATACAGCTGCCTACCCCCTTCGTAAGTGCAGGTCCTAAATGAGCTTTTTTCTCTCTTCCCTCACCACAATCCAGATTCTTTTGGGGAGTTATCAGTACAGTAACCATACCAGGAAGTACTTAATTTATTAAGCTACTGCTTTTCTTAATCTCAGTGGAGATATTTACTGATAAACAGCTACCTACGCAGCATGTTCATGTCGTTACTAAATGAGCTTTTATCTCTCTCCCCTCACCACAAATGAGATTCTTCTGAGTAGTTCCCAGTACATTATCCTTTTCCCTGTGTAATTACCTTAACAAGCTCCCGCTGTTTTTATTCTCAGAAGGTATACTCCCTGATATACAGCTGCCTACCCCCTTCGTAAGTGCAGGTATTAAATGAGCTTTTATCTCTCTCCCCTCACCACAAATCAGATTCTTCTGAGGAGTTCCCAGTACATTATCCTTTCCCCTGTGTAATTACCTTAACAAGCTCCAGCTGTTTTTATTCACAGAAGGTTTACTCCCTGATATACAGCTGCCTACCCCCTTCGTAAGTGCAGGTCCTAAATGAGCTTTTTTCTCTGTTCCCTCACCACAATCCAGATTCTTTTGGGGAGTTACCAGTACAGTAACCATACCAAGAAGTACTTAATTTATTAAGCTACTGCTTTTCTTAATCTCAGTGGAGATATTTACTGATAAACAGCTACCTAAGCAGCATGTTCATGTCGTGCCTAAATGAGCTTTTATCTCTCTCCCCTCACCACGAATGAGATTCTTCTGAGGAGTTCCCAGTATATTATCCTTTCCACTGTGTAATTACCTTAACAAGCTCCATCTGTTTTTATTCTCAGAAGGTTTACTCCCTGATATACAGCTGCCTACCCCCTTCATAAGTGCAGGTCCTAAATGAGCTTTTTTCTCTATTCCCTCACCACAATCCAGATTCTTTTGGGGAGTTACCAGTACAGTAACCATACCAGGAAGTACTTAATTTATTAAGCTACTGCTTTTCTTAATCTCAGTGGAGATATTTACTGATAAACAGCTACCTACGCAGCATGTTCATGTCTTTCCTAAATGAGCTTTTAACTCTCTCCCCTCACCACAAATCAGATTCTTCTGAGGAGTTCCCAGTACATTATCCTTTCCCCTGTGTAATTACCTTAACAAGCTCCAGCTGTTTTTATTCTCATAAGGTTTACTCCCTGATATACTGCTGCCTACCCCCTCCATAATTGCAGGTCCTAAATGAGCTTTTTTCTCTGTTCCCTCACCACAATCCAGATTCCTTTGGGGAGTTACCAGTACAGTAACCATACCAGGAAGTACTTAATTTATTAAACTACTGCTTTTCTTAATCTCAGTGGAGATATTTACTGATAAACAGCTACCTACGCAGCATGTTCATGTCGTTCCTAAATCTGCTTTTATCTCTATCCCCTCACCACAAATCCGATTCTTCGGAGGAGTTCCCAGTACATTATCCTTTCCCCTGTGTAATTACCTTAACAAGCTCCAGCTGTTTTTATTCTCAGAAGGTTTGCTCCCTGATATACTGCTGCCTACCCCCTTCGTAAGGGCAGGTCCTAAATGAGCTTTTTTCTCTGTTCCCTCACCAAAATCCAGATTGTTTTGGGGACTTACCAGTACAGTAACCATACCAGGAAATACTTAATTTATTAAGCTACTGCTTTTCTTAATCTCAGTGGAGATATTTACTGATAAACAGCTACCTACGCACCATGTTCATGTCGTTCCTAAATGAGCTTTTATCTCTCTCCCCTCACCACAAATCAGATTCTTCTGAGGAGTTCCCAGTACATTATCCTTCCCCTGTGTAATTACCTTAACAAGCTCCAGCTGTTTTTATTCTCAGAAGGTTTACTCCCTGATATACAGCTGCCTACCCCCTTCGTAAGTGCAGGTCTTAAATGAGCTTATTTCTCTGTTCCCTCACCACAATCCAGATTCTTCTGGGGAATTACCAGTACAGTAACCATACCAGGAAGTACTTAATTTTTTAAGCTACTGCTTTTCTTAATCTCAGTGGAGATATTTACTGATAAACAGCTACCTACGCAGCATGTTCATGTCGTTCCTAAATGAGCTTTTATCTCTCTTCCCTCACCACAAATCAGATTCTTCTGAGGAGTTCCCAGTACATTATCCTTTCCCCTGTGTAATTTCCTTAACAAGCTCCAGCTGTTTTTATTCTCAGAAGGTTTACTCCCTGATATACAGCTGCCTACCCCCTTCGTAAGTGCAGGTCCTAAATGAGCTTTTTTCTCTGTTCCCTCACCACAATCCAGATTTTTTTGGGGAGTTACCAGTACAGTAACCATAGCAGGAAGTACTTAATTTATTATGCTACTGCTTTTCTTAATCTCAGTGGAGATATTTACTGATAAACAGGTACCTACGCAACATGTTCATGTCGTTCTTAAATGAGCTTTTATCTCTCTCCCCTCACCACAAATCAGACTCTTCTGAGGAGTTCCCAGTACATTATCCTTTCCCCTGTGTAATTACCTTAACAAGCTCCAGCTGTTTTTATTCTCAGAAGGTTTACTCCCTGATATACACCTGCCTACCCCCTTCGTAAGTGCAGGTCCTAAATGAGCTTTTTTCTCTGTTCCCTCACCACAATCCAGATTCTTTTGGGGAGTTACCAGTACAGTAACCATACCAGGAAGTACTTAATTTATTAAGCTACTGCTTTTCTTAATCTCAGTGTAGATATTTACTGATAAACAGCTACCTACGCAGCATGTTCATGTCGTTCCTAAATGAGCTTTTATCTCTCTCCCTCACCACAAATCAGATTCTTCTGAGGAGTTCCCAGTACATTATCCTTTCCCCTGTGTAATTTCCTTAACAAGCTCCAGCTGTTTTTATTCTCAGAAGGTTTACTCCCTGATATACAGCTGCCTACCCCCTTCGTAAGTGCAGGTCCTAAATGAGCTTTTTTCTCTGTTCCCTCACCACAATCCAGATTTTTTTGGGGAGTTACCAGTACAGTAACCATAGCAGGAAGTACTTAATTTATTATGCTACTGCTTTTCTTAATCTCAGTGGAGATATTTACTGATAAACAGCTACCTACGCAGCATGTTCATGTCGTTCCTAAATGAGCTTCTTTCACTCTCCCCTCACCACAAATCAGATTCCTCTGAGGAGTTCCGAGTACATTATCCTTTCCCCTGTGTAATTACCTTAAAAAGCTCCAGCAGTTTTTATTCTCAGAAGGTTTACTCCCTGATATACAGCTGCCTACCCCCTTCGTAAGTGAAAGTATTAAATGAGCTTTTTTCTCTGTTCCCTCACCACAATCCAGATTCTTTTGGGGAGTTACCAGTACAGTAACCATACCAGGAAGCACTTAGTTTATTAAGCTACAGCTTTTCTTAATCTCAGTGGAGATATTAACTGATAAACAGCTACCTACGCAGCATGTTCATGTCGTTCCTAAATGAGCTTTTATCTCTCTCCCCTCACAACAAATCAGATTCTTCTGAGGAGTTCCCAGTACATTATCCTTTCCCCTGTGTAATTACCTTAACAAGCTCCAGCTGTTTTTATTCTCAGAAGGTTTACTCCCTGATATACAGCTGCCTACCCCCTTCGTAAGTTCAGGTCCTAAATGAGCTTTATTCTCTGTTCCCTCACCACAATCCAGATTCTTTTGGGGAGTTACCAGTACAGTAACCATACCAGGAAGTACTTAATTTATTAAGCTACTGCTTTTCTTAATCTCAGTGGAGATATTTACTTATAAACAGCTACCTACGCAGCATGTTCATGACGTTCATAAATGAGCGTTTATCTCTCTCCCCTCACCAAAAATCAGATTCTTCTGAGGAATTCCCAGTACATTATCCTTTCCCCTGTGTAATTACCTTAACAAGCTCAGCTGTTTTTATTCTCAGAAGGTTTACTCCCTGATATACAGCTGCCTACCCCCTTCGTAAGTGCAGGTCCTAAATGAGTTTTTTCTCTGTTCCCTCACCACGATCCAGATTCTTTTGGGGAGTTACCAGTAGAGTAACCATACCAGGAAGTACTTAATTTATTAAGCTACTGCTTTTCTTAATCTCAGTGGAGATATTTACTGAATAACAGCTACCTACGAGGCATGTTCATGTCGTTCCTAAATGAGCTTTTTTTTTAAATTTTTTTTTTTGGCCAGTAGTGTGCCTTGGACTCAGGGCCTTAGCACAGTCCCTGGCTTCTTCCTGCTCAAGGCTAGCACTCTGCTACTTGAGCCACAGCGCCGCTTCTGGCCTTTTTCTGTATATGTGGTGCTGGGGAATCGAACCTAGGGCCTCGTGTATTCGAGGCAGGCACTCTTGCCACTAGGCTATATCCCCAGCCCCTAAATGAGCTTTTATCTCTCTCCCCTCACCACAAATCAGATTCTTCTGAGGAGTTCCCAGTACATTACCCTTTCCCCTATGTAATTACCTTAACAAGCTCCAGCTGTTTTTATTCTCAGAAGTTTTACTCCCTGATATACAGCTGCCTACCCCTTCGTAAGTGCAGGTCCTAAATGAGCTTTTTTCTCTGTTCCCTCACCACAATCCAGATTCTTTTGGGGAGTTACCAGTACAGTAACCATACCAGGAAGTACTTAATTTACTAAGCTACTGCTTTTCTTAATCTCAGTGGAGATATTTACTGATAAACAGCTACGTACGAAGCATGTTCATGTCGTTCCTAAATGAGCTTTTATCTCTCTCCCCTCACAACAAATCAGATTCTTCTGAGGAGTTCCCAGTACATTATCCTTTCCCCTGTGTAATTACCTTAACAAGCTCCAGCTGTTTTTATTCTCAGAAGGTTTACTCCCTGATATACAGCTGCCTACACCTTCGTAAGTGCAGGTCCTAAATGAGCTTTATTCTCTTTTCCCTCAACACAATCCAGATTCTTTTGGGGAGTTACCAGTACAGTAACCATACCAGGAAGTACTTAATTTATTAAGCTACTGCTTTTCTTAATCTCAGTGGAGATATTTACTGATAAACAGCTACCTAGGCAGCATGTTCATGTCGTTCCTTAATGAGCTTTTATCTCTCTCCCCTCACCACAAATCAGATTCTTCTGAGGAGTTCCCAGTACATTATCCTTTCCCCTGTGTAATTACCTTAACAAGCTCCAGCTGTTTTTATTCTCAGAAGGTTTACTCCCTGATATACAGCTGCCTACCCGCTTCGTAAGTGCAGGTCCTAAATGAGCTTTTTTCTGTTCCCTCACCACAATCCAGATTCTTTTGGGGAATTACCAGTACAGTAACCATACCAGGAAGTACTTAATTTATTAAGCTACTGCTTTTCTTAATCTCAGTGGAGATATTTACTGATAAACAGCTACCTACGCAGCATGTTCATGTCGTTCCTAAATGAGCTTTTATCTCTCTCCCCACACCACAAATCAGATTCTTCTGAGGAGTTCCCAGTACATTATCCTTTCCCTTGTGTAATTACCTTAACAGGCTCCAGCTGTTTTTATTCTCAGAAGGTTTACTCCCTGATATACAGCTGCCTACCCCCTTCGTAAGTGCAGGTCCTAAATGAGCTTTTTTCTCTGTTCCCTCACCACAATCCAGATTCTTTTGGGGAGTTACCAGTACAGTAACCATACCAGGAAGTACTTAATTTATTAAGCTACTGCTTTTCTTAATCTCAGTGGAGATATTTACTGATAAACAGCTACCTACGCAGTATGTTCATGTCGTTCCTAAATGAGCTTTTATCTCTCTTCCCTCACCAAAAATCAGATTCTTCTGAGGAGTTGCCAGTACATTATCCTTTCCCCTGTGTAATTACCTTAACAAGCTCCAGCTGTTTTTATTCTCAGAAGGTTTACTCCCTGATATACAGCTGCCTACCCCCTTCGTAAGTGCAGGTCCTAAATCAGCTTTTTTCTGTTCCCTCACCACAATCCAGATTCTTTTGGGGAGTTACCAGTACAGTAACCATACCAGGAAGTACTTAATTTATTAAGCTACTGCTTTTCTTAATCTCAGTGGAGATATTTACTATTAAACAGCTACCTACGCAGCATGTTCCTGTCGTTCCTAAATGAGTTTTATCTCTCTCCGCTCACCACAAATCAGATTCTTCTGAGGAGTTCCCAGTACATTATCCTTTCCCCTGTGTAATTACCTTAACAAGCTCCAGCTATTTTTATTCTCAGAAGGTTTACTCCCTGATATACAGCTGCCTAGCCCCTTCGTAAGTGCTGGTCCTAAATGAGCTTTTTTCTCTGTTCCCTCACCACAATCCGATTCATTTGGGAGTTACCAGTACAGTAACCATACCAGGAAGTACTTAATTTATTAAGCTACTGCTTTTCTTAATCTCAGTGGAGATATTTACTGATAAACAGCTACGTATGCAGCATGTTCATGTCGTTCCTAAATGAGCTTTTATCTCTCTCCCTCACCACAAATCAGATTCTTCTGAGGAGTTCCCAGTACATTATCCTTTCCCCTGTGTAATTACCCTAACAAGCTCCAGCTGTTTTTATTCTCAGAAGGTTTACTCCCTGATATACAGCTGCCTACCCCCTTCGTAAGTGCAGGTCCTAAATGAGCTTTTTTCTCTGTTCCCTCACCACAATCCAGATTCTTTTGGGGAGTTACCTGTACAGTAACCATACCAGGAAGTACTTAATTTATTAAGCTACTGCTTTTCTTAATCTCAGTGGAGATATTTACTGATAAACAGCTACGTACGCAGCAAGTTCATGTCGTTCCTAAATGAGCTTTTATCTCTCTCCCCTCACCACAAATCAGATTCTTCTGAGGAGTTCCCAGTACATTATCCTTTCCCCTGTGTATTACCTTAACAAGCTCCAGCTGTTTTTATTTTCAGAAGTTTTACTCCCTGATATACAGCTGCCTACCCCCTTCGTAAGTGCAGGTCCTAAATGAGCTTTTTTCTCTGTTTCCTCACCACAATCCAGATTCTTTTGCGGAGTTAACAGTACAGTAACCATACCAGGAAGTACTTAATTTATTAAGCTACTGCTTTTCTTAATCTCAGTGGAGATATTTACTGATAAACAGCTACCTACGCAGCATGTTCAGGTCGTTCCTAAATGAGCTTTTATCTCTCTCCCCTCACCACAAATCAGATTCTTCTGAGGAGTTCCCAGTACATTATCCTTTCCCCTGTGTAATTACCTTAACAAGCTCCAGCTGTTTTTATTCTCAGTAGGTTTACTCCCTGATATACAGCTGCCTACCCCCTTCGTAAGTGCAGGTCTTAAATGAGCTTTTTTCTCTGTTCCCTCCCCACAATCCAGATTCTTTTGGGGAGTTAGCAGTACAGTAACCATACCAGGAAGTACTTAATTTATTAAGCTACTGCTTTTCTTAATCTCAGTGGAGATATTTACTGAAAAACAGCTACCTACGCAGCATGTTCATGTCGTTCCTAAATGAGCTTTTATCTCTCTCCCCTCACAACAAATCAGATTCTTCTGAGGATTTCCAGTACATTATCCTTTCCCCTGTGTAATTACCTTAACAAGCTCCAGCTGTTTTTATTCTCAGAAGCTTTACTCCCTGATATATAGCTGCCTACCCCTTCGTAAGTGCAGGTCCTAAATGAGCTTTTTTCTCTGTTCCCTCACCACAATCCAGATTCTTTTGTGGAGTTACCAGTACAGTAACCATACCAGGAAGTACTTAATTTATTAAGCTACTGCTGTTCTTAATCTCAGTGGAGATATTTACTGATAAACATCTACCTACGCAGCATGTTCATGTCGTTCCTAAATGAGCTTTCATCTCTCTCCCCTCACCACAAATCAGATTGTTCTGAGGAGTTCCCAGTACTTTATAATTTCCCCTGTGTAATTATCTTAACAAGCTCCAGCTGTTTTTATTCTCAGAAGGTTAACTCCCTGATATACAGCTGCCTACCCCCTTCGTAAGTGCAGGTCCGAAATGAGCTTTTTTGTCTGTTCACTCAGCAAAATCCAGATTCTTTTGGGGAGTTACCAGTACAGTACCCATACCAAGAAGTCCTTAATTTATTAAGCTACTGCTTTTCTTAATCTCAGTGGAGATATTTACTGATAAACAGCTACCTACGCAGCATGTTCATGTCGTTCCTAAATGAGCTTTTATATCTCTCCCCTCACCACAAATCAGATTCTTCTGAGGAGTTCCCAGTACATTATCCTTTCCCCTGTGTAATTACCTTAACAATCTCCAGCTGTTTTTATTCTCAGAAGGTTTACTCCCTGATATACAGCTGCCTACCCCCTTCGTAAGTGCAGGTCCTAATGATGTTTTTTCTCTGTTCCCTCACCACAATCCAGATTCTTTTGGGGAGTTACCAGTACAGTACCCATACCAAGAAGTACTTAATTTATTAAGCTACTGCTTTTCTTAATCTCAGTGGAGATATTTACTGATAAACAGCTACCTACGCAGCATGTTCATGTCGTTCCTAAATGAGCTTTTATCTCTCTCCCCTCACCACAAATCAGATTCTTCTGAGGAGTTCCCAGTACATTATCCTTTCCCCTGTGTAATTACCTTAACAAGCTCCAGCTGTTTTTATTCTCAGAAGGTTTACTCCCTGATATACAGCTGCCTGCCCCCTTCGTAAGTGCAGGTCCTAAATGAGCTTTTTTCTCTGTTCCCTCACCACAATCCAGATTCTTTTGGGAGTTACCAGTACAGTAACCATACCAGGAAGTACTTAATTTATTAAGTTACTGCTTTTCTTAATCTCAGTGGAGATATTTACTGATAAACAGCTACCTACTCAGCATGTTCATGTCGTTCCTAAATGAGCTTTTATCTCTCTCCCCTCACCACAAATCAGATTCTTCTGAGGAGTTCCCAGTACATTTTCCTTTCCCCTGTGTAATTACCTTAACAAGCTCCAGCTGTTTTTATTCTCAGAAGGTTTACTCCCTGATATACAGCTGCCTACCCCCTTCGTAAGTGCAGGTCCTAAATGAGCTTTTTTCCCTGTTCCCTCACCACAATCCAGATTCTTTTGGGGAGTTACCAGTACAGTAACCATACCAGGAAGTACTTAATTTATTAAGCTACTGCTTTTCTTAATCTCAGTGGAGATATTTACTGATGAACAGCTACCTACGCAGCATGTTCATGTCGTTCCTAAATGAGCTTTTATCTCTCTCCCCTCACCACGAATCAGATTCCTCTGAGGAGTTCCCAGTACATTATCCTTTCCCCTGTGTAATTACCTTAACAAGCTCCAGCTGTTTTTATTCTCAGAAGGTTTACTCCCTGATATACAGCTGCCTACCCCTTCGTAAGTGCATATCCTAAATGAGCTTTTTTCTCTGTTCCCTCACCACAATCCAGATTCTTTTGGGGAGTTACCAGTACAGTAACCATACTAGGAAGTACTTAATTTATTAAGCTACTGCTTTTCTTAATCTCAGTGGAGATATTTACTGATAAACAGCTACCTAGGCAGCATGATCATGTCGTTCCTAAATGAGCTTTTATCTCTCTCCCCTCACCACAAATCAGATTCTTCTGAGGAGTTCCCAGTACATTATCCTTTCCCCTGTGTAATTACCTTAACAAGCTCCAGCTTTTTTTATTCTCAGAAGGTTTACTCCCTGATATACAGCTGCCTACCCCCTTCGTAAGTGCAGGTCTTAATGAGCTTTTTTCTCTGTTCCCTCACCACAATCCAGATTCTTTTGGGGAGTTACCAGTACAGTAACCATACCAGGAAGTACTTAATTTATTAAGCTACTGCTTTTCTTAATCTCAGTGGAGATATTTACTGATAAACAGCTACGTACGCAGCATGTTCATGTCGTTCCTAAATGAGCTTTTAGCTCTCTCCCCTCACCACAAATCAGATTCTTCTGAGGAGTTCCCAGTACATTATCCTTTCCCCTGTGTAATTACCTTAACAAGCTCCAGCTGTTTTTATTCTCAGAAGGTTTACTCCCTGATATAAAGCTGCCTAACCCGTTCATAAGTGCAGGTCCTAAATGAGTTGTTTTCTCTGTTCCCTCACCACCACCCAGATTCTTTTGGGGAGTTACCAGTAGAGTAACCATACCAGGAAGTACTTAATTTATTAAGCTACTGCTTTTCTTAATCTCAGTGGAGATATTTACTGATATACAGCTACCTACGCAGCATGTCCATGTCGTTCTAAATGAGCTTTTATCTCTCTCCCCTCACCACAAATCAGATTCTTCTGAGGAGGTCCCAGTACATTATCCTTTCCCCTGTGTAATTACCTTAACAAGCTCCAGCTGTTTTTATTCTCAGAAGGTTTACTCCCTGATATACAGCTGCCTACCCCCTTCGTAAGTGCAGGTCCTAAATGAGCTTTTTTCTCTTTCCTCAACACAATCCAGATTCTTTTGGGAGTTACCAGTACAGTAACCATACCAGGAAGTACTTAATTTATTAAGGTACTGCTTTTCTTAATCTCATTGGAGATATCTACTGAGAAACAGCTACCTACGCAGCATGTTCATGTAGTTCCTAAATGAGGTTTTATCTCTCTCCCATCACCACAAATCAGATTCTTCTGAGGAGTTCCCAGTACATTATCCTTTCCCCTGTGTAATTACTTTAACAAGCTCCAGCTGTTTTTATTCTCAGAAGGTTTACTCCCTGATATACAGCTACCTACCCCTTCGTAAGTGCATGTCCTAAATGAGCTTTTTTCTCTTTTCCCTCACCACAATCCAGATTCTTTTGGGGAGTTACCATACAGTACCCATACCAGGAAGTACTTAATTTATTAAGCTACTGCTTTTCTTAATCTCAGTGGAGATATTTACAGATAAACAGCTACCTACGCAGCATGTTCATGTCGTTCCTAAATGAGCTTTTATCTCTCTCCCCTCACCACAAATGAGATTCTTCTGAGGAGTTCCCAGTACATTATCCCTTCCCCTGTGTAATTACCTTAACAAGCTCCAGCTGTTCTTATTCTCAGAAGTTCAACTCCCTGATATACAGATGCCTACCCCCTTCGTAAGTGCAGGTCCTAAATGAGCTTTTTTCTCTGTTCCCTCACCACAATCCAGATTCTTTTGGGGAGTTACCAGTAGAGTAACCATACCAGGAAGTACTTAATTTATTAAGCTACTGCTTTTCTTAATCTCAGTGGAGATATTTACTGATAAACAGCTACCTACGCAGCATGTTCATGTCGTTCCTAAATGAGCTTTTATCTCTCTCCCCTCACCACAAATCAGATTCTTCTGAATTGTTCCCAGTACATTATCATTTCCCCTGTGTAATTACCTTAACAAGCTCCAGCTGTTTTTATTCTCAGAAGGTTTACTCCCTGATATACAGCTGCCTACCCCCTTTGTAAGTGCAGGTCCTAAATGAGCTTTTTTCTCTGTTCCCTCACCACAATCCAGATTCTTTTGGGGAGTTACAAGTAAAGTAACCATACCAGGAAGTACTTAATTTATTAAGCTACTGCTGTTCTTAATCTCAGTGGAGATATTTACTGATAAACATCTACCTACGCAGCATGTTCATGTCGTTCCTAAATGAGCTTTCATCTGTCTCCCCTCACCACAAATCAGATTGTTCTGAGGAGTTCCCAGTACTTTATAATTTCCCCTGTGTAATTATCTTAACAAGCTCCAGCTGTTTTTATTATCAGAAGGTTTACTCCCTGATATACAGCTGCCTACCCCCTTCGTCAGTGCAGGTAGTAAATGAGCTTTTTTCTCTGTTCCCTCACCACAATCCAGATTCTTTTGGGGAGTTACCAGTACAGTAACCATACCAGGAAGTACTTAGTTTATTAAGCTACTGCTTTTCTTAATCTCAGTGGAGATATTTACTGATATACAGCTACCTACGCAGCATGTCCATGTCTTTCTAAATGAGCTTTTATCTCTCTCCCCTCACCACAAATCAGATTCTTCTGAGGAGGTCCCAGTACATTATCCTTTCCCCTGTGTAATTACCTTAACAAGCTCCAGCTGTTTTTTTTCTCAGAAGGTTTACTCCCTGATATACAGCTGCCTACCCTCTTCGTAAGTGCAGGTCCTAAATGAGCTTTTTTCTCTTTTCCCTCAACACAATCCTGATTCTTTTGGGGAGGTTACCAGTACAGTAACCATACCAGGAAGTACTTAATTTATTAAGCTACTGCTTTTCTTAATCTCATTGGAGATATCTACTGAGAAACAGCTACCTACGCAGCATGTTCATGTAGTTCCTAAATGAGGTTTTATCTCTCTCCCATCACCACAAATCAGATTCTTCTGAGGAGTTCCCAGTACATTATCCTTTCCCCTGTGTAATTACTTTAACAAGCTCCAGCTGTTTTTATTCTCAGAAGGTTTACTCCCTGATATACAGCTGCCTACCCCTTCGTAAGTGCATGTCCTAAATGAGCTTTTTTCTCTTTTCCCTCACCACAATCCAGATTCTTTTGGGGAGTTACCATACAGTACCCATACCAGGAAGTACTTAATTTATTAAGCTACTGCTTTTCTTAATCTCAGTGGAGATATTTACTGATTAACAGCTACCTACGCAGCATGTTCATGTCGTTCCTAAATGAGCTTTTATCTCTCTCCCCTCACCACAAATGAGATTCTTCTGAGGAGTTCCCAGTACATTATCCCTTCCCCTGTGTAATTACCTTAACAAGCTCCAGCTGTTCTTATTCTCAGAAGTTCAACTCCCTGATATACAGATGCCTACCCCCTTCGTAAGTGCAGGACCTAAATGAGCTTTTTTCTCTGTTCCCTCACCACAATCCAGATTCTTTTCGGGAGTTACCAGTAGAGTAACCATACCAGGAAGTACTTAATTTATTAAGCTACTGCTTTTCTTAATCTCAGTGGAGATATTTACTGATAAACAGCTACGTACGCAGCATGTTCATGTCGTTCCTAAATGAGCTTTTAGCTCTCTCCCCTCACCACAAATCAGATTCTTCTGAGGAGTTCCCAGTACATTATCCTTTCCCCTGTGTAATTCCCTTAACAAGCTCCAGCTGTTTTTATTCTCAGAAGGTTTACTCCCTGATATAAAGCTGCCTACCCCGTTCATAAGTGCAGGTCCTAAATGAGTTGTTTTCTCTGTTCCCTCACCACCACCCAGATTCTTTTGGGGAGTTACCAGTAGAGTAACCATACCAGGAAGTACTTAATTTATTAAGCTACTGCTTTTCTTAATCTCAGTGGAGATATTTACTGATATACAGCTACCTACGCAGCATGTCCATGTCGTTCTAAATGAGCTTTTATCTCTCTCCCCTCACCACAAATCAGATTCTTCTGAGGAGGTCCCAGTACATTATCCTTTCCCCTGTGTAATTACCTTAACAAGCTCCAGCTGTTTTTATTCTCAGAAGGTTTACTCCCTGATATACAGCTGCCTACCCTCTTCGTAAGTGCAGGTCCTAAATGAGCTTTTTTTCTCTTTTCCCTCAACACAATCCTGATTCTTTTGGGGAGTTACCAGTACAGTAACCATACCAGGAAGTACTTAATTTATTAAGCTACTGCTTTTCTTAATCTCATTGGAGATATCTACTGAGAAACAGCTACCTACGCAGCATGTTCATGTAGTTCCTAAATGAGGTTTTATCTCTCTCCCATCACCACAAATCAGATTCTTCTGAGGAGTTCCCAGTACATTATCCTTTCCCCTGTGTAATTACTTTAACAAGCTCCAGCTGTTTTTATTCTCAGAAGGTTTACTCCCTGATATACAGCTGCCTACCCCTTCGTAAGTGCATGTCCTAAATGAGCTTTTTTCTCTTTTCCCTCACCACAATCCAGATTCTTTTGGGGAGTTACCATACAGTACCCATACCAGGAAGTACTTAATTTATTAAGCTACTGCTTTTCTTAATCTCAGTGGAGATATTTACTGATTAACAGCTACCTACGCAGCATGTTCATGTCGTTCCTAAATGAGCTTTTATCTCTCTCCCCTCACCACAAATCAGATTCTTCTGAGGAGTTCCCAGTACATTATCCCTTCCCCTGTGTAATTACCTTAACAAGCTCCAGCTGTTCTTATTCTCAGAAGTTCAACTCCCTGATATACAGATGCCTACCCCCTTCGTAAGTGCAGGACCTAAATGAGCTTTTTTCTCTGTTCCCTCACCACAATCCAGATTCTTTTGGGGAGTTACCAGTAGAGTAACCATACCAGGAAGTACTTAATTTATTAAGCTACTGCTTTTCTTAATCTCAGTGGAGATATTTACTGATAAACAGCTACCTACGCAGCATGTTCATGTCGTTCCTAAATGAGCTTTTATCTCTCTCCCCTCACCACAAATCAGATTCTTCTGAGGAGTTCCCAGTACATTATCCTTTCCCCTGTTTAATTACCTTAACAAGCTCCAGCTGTTTTTATTCTCAGAAGGTTTACTCCCTGATATACAGCTGCCTACCCCCTTCGTAAGTGCAGGTCTTAAATGAGCTTTTTTCTCTGTTCCCTCACCAAAATCCAGATTCTTTTCGGGAGTTACCAGTACAGTAACCATACCAGGAAGTACTTAATTTATTAAGCTACCGCTTTTCTCAATCTCAGTGGAGATATTTACTGATAAACTGCTACCTACGCAGCAGATTCATGTCGTTCCTAAATGAGCTTTTATCTCTCTCCCGTCACCACAAATGAGATTCTTCTGAGGAGTTCCCAGTACATTATCCTTTCCCCTGTGTAATTACGTTAACAAGCTCCAGCTGTTTTTTTCTCAGAAGGTTTGCTCCCTGATATACAGCTGCCTACCCCCTTCGTAAGTGCAGGTCCTAAATGAGCTTTTTTCTCTGTTCCCTCACCACAATCCAGATTCTTTTGGGGAGTTACCAGTACAGAAACTATACACGGAAGTACTTAATTTATTAAGCTACTGCTTTTCTTAATCTCAGTGGAGATATTTACTGATAAACAGCTACCTACGCAGCATGTTCATGTCGTTCCTAAATGACCTTTTATCTTTCTCCCCTCACCACAAATCAGATTCTTCTGAGGAGTTCCCAGTACATTGTCCTTTCCCCTGTGTAATTACCTTAACAATGTCCAGCTGTTTTTATTCTCAGAAGGTTTACTCCCTGATATACAGCTGCCTACCCCCTTCGTAATTGCAGGTCCTAAATGAGCTTTTTTCTCTGTTACCTCACCACAATCCAGATTCTTTTGGGGAGTTACCAGTACAGTTACCATACCAGGAAGTACTTAATTTATTAAGCTACTGCTTTTCTTAATCTCAGTGGAGATATTTACTGATAAACAGCTACCTACGCAGCATGTTCATGTCGTTCCTAAATGAGCTTTTATCTCTCACCCCTCACCACAAATCAGATTCTTCTGAGGAGTTCCCAGTACATTATCCTTTCCCCTGTGTAATTTCCTTAACAAGCTCCAGCTGTTTTTATTCTCAGAAGGTTTACTCCCTGATATACAGCTGCCTACCCCCTTAGTAAGTGCAGGTCCTAAATGAGCTTCTTTCTCTGTTCCCTCACCACAATCCAGATTCTTTTGGGGAGTTACCAGTACAGTACCCATACCAGGAAGTACTTAATTTATTAAGCTACTGCTTTTCTTAATCTCAGTGGAGATATTTACTGAACAACAGCTACCTACGCAGCATGTTCATATCGTTCCTAAATGAGCTTTTTTCTCTCTCCCTCACCACAAATCAGATTCTTCTGAGGAGTTCCCAGTACATTATCCTTTCCCCTGTGTAATTACCTTAACAAGCTCCAGCTGTTTTTATTCTCAGAAGGTTTACTCCCTGATATACAGCTGCCTACCCCCTTCGTTAATGCAG
>NW_025957138.1:0-28040 GCF_023159225.1 Perognathus longimembris pacificus | reverse complement strand
TTCCTATGAGCTTTTATCTCTCTCCCCTCACCACAAATCAGATTCTTCTGAGGAGTTACCAGTACATTATCCTTTCCCCTGTGTAATTAACTTAACAAGCTCCAGCTGTTTTTATTCTCAGAAGGTTTACTCTCTGATATACAGGTGCCTACCCCCTTCGTATGTGAAGGTCCTAAATGAGCTATTTTCTCTGTTCCCTCACCACAATCCAGATTCTTTTGGGGAGTTACCAGTACAGTAACCATACCAGGAAGTACTTAATTTATTAAGCTACTGCTTTTCTTAATCTCAGTGGAGATATTTACTGATAAACAGCTACCTACGCAGCATGTTCATGTCGTTCTTATGAGCTTTTATCTCTATCCCCTCACAACAAATCAGATTCTTCTGAGGAGTTCCCAGTACATTATCCTTTCCCCTGTGTAATTACCTTAACAAGCTCCAGCTGTTTTTATTCTCAGAAGGTTTACTCCCTGATATACAGCTGCCAACCCCCTTCCTAAGTGCAGGTCCTAAATGAGCTTTTTTCTCTGTTCCCTCACCACAATCCAGATTCTTTTGGGGAGTTACCAGTACAGTAACCATACCAGGAAGTACTTAATTTATTAAGCTACTGCTTTTCTTAATCTCAGTGGAGATATTTACTGATAAACAGCTACGTACGCAGCATGTTCATGTCGTTCTTAAATGAGCTTTTATCTCTCTCCCCTCACCACAAATCAGATTCTTCTGAGGAGTTCCCAGTACATTATCCTTTCCCCTGTGTAATTACCTTAACAAGCTCCAGCTGTTTTTATTCTCAGAAGGTTTACTCCCTGATATACAGCTGCCTTCCCCCCTTCGTAAGTGGAGGTCCTAAATGAGCTTTTTTCTCTGTTCCCTAACCACAATCCAGATTCTTTTGGGGAGTTACCAGTACAGTAACCATACCAGGAAGTACTTAATTTATTAAGCTACTGCTTTTCTTAATCTCAATGGAGATATTTACTGATAAACAGCTACGTATGCAGCATGTTCATGTCGTTCCTAAATGAGCTTTTATCTCTCTCCCCTCACCACAAATCAGATTCTTCTGAGGAGTTCCTAGTACATTATCCTTTCCCCTGTGTAATAACCTTAACAAGCTCCAGCTGTTTTTCTTCTCAGAAGGTTTACTCCCTGATATACAACTGCCTACCCTCTTCGTAAGTGCAGGTCCTAAATGAGCTTTTTTCTCTGTTCCCTCACCACAATCCAGATTCTTTTGGGGAGTTACCAGTACAGTAATCATACCAGTTAGTACTTAATTTATTAAGCTACTGCTTTTCTTAATCTCAGTGGAGATATTTTCTGATAAACAGCTACCTACGCAGCATGTTCATATCGTTCATAAATGAGCTTTTATCTCTCTCACCTCACCACAAATCAGATTCTTCTGAGGAGTTCCCAGTACATTATCCTTTCCCCTGTGTAATTACCTTAACAAGCTCCAGCTGTTTTTATTCTCAGAAGATTTACTCCCTGACATACAACTGCCTACCCCCTTCGTAGGTCCAGGTCCTAAATGAGCTTTTTTCTCTGTTCCCTCACCACAATCCAGATTCTTTTGGGGAGTTACCAGTACAGTAACCATACCAGGAAGTACTTAATTTATTAAGCTACTGCTTTTCTTAATCTCAGTGGAGATATTTACTGATAAACAGCTACCTACGCAGCATGTTCATGTCGTTCCTAAATGAGCTTTTATCTCTCTCCCCTCACCAAAATCAGATTCTTCTGAGGAGTTCCCAGTACATTATCCTTTCCCCTGTGTAATTACCTTAACAAGCCCCAGCTGTTTTTATTCTCAGAAGGTTTACTCCCTGATATACAACTGCCTACCCCCTTCGTAAGTCCACGTCCTAAATGAGCTTTTTTCTCTGTTCCCTCACCACGATCCAGATTCTTTTGGGGAGTTACCAGTACAGTAACCATACCAGGAAGTACTTAATTTATTAAGCTACTGCTTTTCTTAATCTCATGGAGATATTTACTGAGAAACAACTACCTACGCAGTATGTTCATGTCGTTCTTAAATGAGCTTTTATCTCTCTCCCCTCACCACAAATCAGATTCTTCTGAGGACTTCCCAGTACATTATCCTTTACCCTGTGTAATTACCTTAACAAGCTCCAGCTGTTTTTATTCTCAGAAGGTTTACTCCCTGATATACCGCTGCCTACCCCCTTCGTAAGTGAAGGTACTAAATGAGCTTTTTTCTCTGTTCCTTCACCACAATCCAGATTCTTTTGGGGAGTTACCAGTACAGTAACCATACCAAGAAGTACGTAATTTATTAAGCTACTGCTTTTCTTAATCTCAGTGGAGATATTTACTGATAAACAGCTACCTACGCAGCATGTTCAGGTCGTTCCTAAATGAGCTTTTATCTCTCTCCCCTCACAAAAGATCAGATTCTTCTGAGGAGTTCCCAGTACATTATCCTTTCCCCTGTGTAATTACCTTAACAAGCTCCAGCTGTTTTTATTCTCAGAAGGTTTACTACCTGATATACAGCTGCCTACCCCCTTCGTAAGTGCAGGTCCTAGATGAGCTTTTTTCTCTGTTCCCTCACCACAATCCAGATTCATTTGGGGAGTTACCAGTACAGTAACCATACCAGGAAGTACTTAATTTATTAAGCTACTGCTTTTCTTAATCTCAGTAGAGATATTTACTGATAAACAGCTACCTACCCAGAATGTTCATGTCGTTCCTAAATGAAATTTTATCTCTCTCCCCTCACGACAAATCAGATTCTTCTGAGTAGTTCCCAGTACATTATCCTTTCCCCTGTGTAATTACCTTCACAAGCTCCAGCTGTTTTTATTCTCAGAAGGTTTACTCCCTGATATACAGCTGCCTACCCCCTTCGTAAGTGCAGGTCCTAAATGAGCTTTTTTCTCTGTTCCCTCACCACAATCCAGATTCTTTTGGGGAGTTACCAGTACAGTAACCATACCAGGAAGTACTTAATTTATTAAGCTACTGCTTTTCTTAATCTCAGTGGAGATATTTACTGATAAACAGCTCCCTACGAAGCATGTTCACGTCGTTCCTAAAGGAGCTTTTATCTCTCTACCCTCACCACAAATCAGATTCTTCTGAGGAGTTCCCAGTACATTATCCTTTCCCCTGTGTAATTACTTTAACAAGCTCCAGCTGTTTCTATTCTCAGAAGGTTTACTTCCTGATATACAGCTGCCTACCCCCTTCGTAAGTGCAGGTCGTAAATGAGCTTTTTTCTCTGTTCCCTCACCACAGTCCAGATTCTTTTGGGGAGTTACCAGTACAGTAACCATACCAGGAAGTACTTAATTTATTAAGCTACTGCTTTTCTTAATCTCAGTGGAGATATTTACTGATAAACAGCTACCTACGCAGCATGTTCATGTCGTTCCTAAATGAGCTTTTATCTCTCTCCCCTCACAAGAAATCAGATTCTTCTGAGGAGTTCCCAGTACATTATCCATTCCCCTGTGTAATTACCTTAACAAGCTCCAGCTGTCTTTCTTCTCAGAAGGTTTACTCCCTGATACACAGCTGCCTACCCCCTTCGTAAGTGCAGGTCCTAAATGAGCTTTTTTCTCAGTTCCCTCACCACAATCCAGATTCATTTGGGGAGTTACCAGTACAGTAACCATACCAGGAATTACTTAATTTATTAAGCTACTGCTTTTCTTAATCTCAGTAGAGATATTTACTGATAAACAGCTACCAACGCAGAATGTTCATGTCGTTCCTAAATGAAATTTTATCTCTCTCCCCTCACCACAAATCAGATTCTTCTGAGGAGTTCCCAGTACATTATCCTTTCCACTGTTTAGTTACCTTAACAAGCTCCAGCTGTTTTTATTCTCAGAAGGTTTACTCCCTGATATACAGCTGCCTACCCCCTTCGTAAGTGCAGGTCTTAAATGAACTTTTTTCTCTGTTCCCTCACCACAATCCAGATTCTTTTGGGGAGTTACCAGTACAGTAACCATACCAGGAAGTACTTAATTTATTAAGCTATTGCTTTTCTTAATCTCAGTGGAGATATTTACTGATAAACAGCTACCTACGCAGCATGTTCTTGTCGTTCCTAAATGAGCTTTTAACTCTCTCCCCTCACCACAAAACAGATTCTTCTGAGGAGTTCCCAGTACATTATCCTTTCCCTTGTGTTATTACCTTAACAAGCTCCAGCTGTTTTTATTCTCAAAAGGTTTACTCCCTGATATAAAGCTGCCTGCCCCCTTCCTAAGTGCAGGTCCTAAATGAGCTTTTTTCTCTGTTCCCTCACCACAATCCAGATTCTTTTGGGGAGTTACCAGTACAGTAACCATACCAGGAAGTACTTAATTTATTAAGCTACTGCTTTTCTTAATCTCAGTGGAGATATTTACTGATAAACAGCTACCTACGCAGCATGTTCATGTCGTTCTTAAATGAGCTTTTATCTCTCTCCCCTCACCACAAATCAGATTCTTCTGAGGAGTTCCCAGTACATTATCCTTTCCCCTGTGTAATTACCTTAACAAGCTCCAGCTGTTTTTATTCTCAGAAGGTTTACTCCCTGATATACAGCTGCCTACCCCCTTCGTAAGTGCAGGTCCTAAATGAGCTTTTTTCTCTGTTCCCTCACCACAATCCAGATTCTTTTGGGGAGTTACCAGTACAGTAACCATACCAGGAAGTACTTAATTTATTAAGCTACTGCTTTTCTTAATCTCAGTGGAGATATTTACTGATAAACAGCTACCTACGCAGCATGTTCATGTCGTTCCTAAATGAGCTTTTATCTCTCTCCCCTCACCACAAATCAGATTCTTCTGAGGAGTTCCCAGTACATTATCCTTTCCCCTGTGTAATTACCTTAACAAGCTCCAGCTGTTTTTATCTCAGAAGGTTTACTCCCTGATATACAGCTGCCTACCCCCTTCGTAAGTGCAGGTCCTAAATGAGCTATTTTCTCTGTTCCCTCACCACAATCAAGATTCTTTGGGGAGTTACCAGTACAGTAATCATACCAGGAAGTCTTAATTTATTACTACTGCTTTTCTTAATCTCAGTGGAGATATTTACTGATATACAGCTACCTACGCAGCCTGTTCATGTCGTTCTTAAATGAGCTTTTATCCCTCTCCCCTCACCACAAATCAGATTCTTCTGAGGAGTTCCCAGTACATTATCGTTTCCCCTGTGTAATTACCTTCACAAGCTCCAGCTGTTTTTATTCTCATATGGTTTACTCCCTGATATACAGCTGCCGACCCCCTTCGTAAGTGAAGGTCCTAAATGAGCTTTTTTCTCTTTTCCCTCACCACAATCCAGATTCATTTGGGGAGTTACCAGTACAGTAATCATACCAGGAAGTACTTAATTTATTAAGCTACTGCGTTTCTTAATCTCAGTGGAGATATTTACTGATAAACAGCTATCTACGCAGCATGTTCATGTCGTTCCTAAATGAGCTTTTATCTCTCTCCCCTCACCACAAATCAGATTCTTCTGAGGAGTTCCCAGTACAATATCGTTTCCCCTGTGTAATTACCTTAACAAGCTCCAGCTGTTTTTATTCTCAGAAGGTTTACTCCCTGATATACAGCTGCCTACCCCCTTCGTAAGTGCAGGTCCTAAATCAGCTTTTTTCTCTGTTCCCTCACCACAATCCAGATTCTTTTGGGGAGTTACCAGTACAGTAACCATACCAGGAAGTACTTAATTTATTAAGCTACTGCTTTTCTTAATCTCAGTGGAGATATTTACTGATAAACAGCTACCTACGCAGCATGTTCATGTCATTCCTAAATGACCTTTTATCTCTCTCCCCTCACCACAAATCAGATTCTTCTGAGGAGTTCCCAGTACATTATCCTTTCCCCTGTGTAATTACCTTAACAAGCTCCAGCTGTTTTTATTCTCAGAAGGTTTACTCCCTGATATACAGCTGCCTACCCCCTTCGTAAGTGCAGGTCCTAAATGAGCTTTTCTCTGTTCCCTCACCACAATTCAGATTCTTTTGGGGAGTTACCAGTAAAGTATCCATACCAGGAAGTACTTAATTTATTAAGCTACTGCTTTTCTTAATCTCAGTGGAGATATTTACTGATAAACAGCTACCTACGCAGCATGTTCATGTCGTTCCTAAATGAGCTTTTATCTCTCTCCTCACCACAAATCAGATACTTCTGAGGAGTTCCCAGTACATTATCCTTTACCCTGTGTATTTACCTTAACAAGCTCCAGCTGTTTTTATTCTTAGAAGGTTTACTCCCAGATATACAGCTGCCTACCCCCTTCCTAAGTGCAGGTCCTAAATGACCTTTTGCCTCTGTTCCCTCACCACAATCCAGATTCTTTTGGGGAGTTACCAGTACTGTAACCATACCAGGAAGTACTTAATTTATTAAGCTACTGCTTTTCTTAATCTCAGTGGAGATATTTACTGATAAACAGCTACCTACGCAGCATGTTCATGTCGTTCCTAAATGAGCTTTTATCTCTCTCCCCTCACCACAAATCAGATTCTTCTGAGGAGTTCCCAGTATATTATCCTTTCCCCTGTGTAATTACCTTAACAAGCTCCAGCTGTTTTTATTCTCAGAAGGTTTACTCCCAGATATACAGTTGTCTACCCCCTTCGTAAGTGCAGGTCCTAAATGAGTTTTTTCTCTGTTCCCTCACCACAATCCAGATTATTTTGCGGAGTTTCCAGTACAGTAACCATACCAGGAAGTACTTAATTTATTAAGCTTCTGCTTTTCTTAATCTCAGTGGAGATATTTACTGATAAACTGCTACCTATGCAGCATGTTCATGTCGTTCCTAAATGAGCTTTTATCTCTCTCCCCTCACCACAAATCAGATTCTTCTGAGGAGTTTCCAGTACATTATCCTTTCCCCTGTGTAATTACCTTAACAAGCTGCAGCTGTTTTTATTCTCAGAAGGTTTACTCCCTGATATACAGCTGCCTTCCCCCCTTCGTAAGTGCAGGTCCTAAATGAGCTTTTTTCTCTGTTCCCTCACCACAATCCAGATTCTTTTGGGGAGTTACCAGTACAGTAACCATACCAGGAAGTACTTAATTAATTAAGCTACTGCTTTTCTTAATCTCAGTGGAGATATTTACTGATAAACAGCTACCTACGCCGCATGTACATGTCGTTCCTAAATGAGCTTTTATCTCTCTCCCCTCACCACAATCAGATTCTTCTGAGGAGTTTCCAGTACATTATCCTTTCCCCTGTGTAATTACCTTAACAAGCTGCAGCTGTTTTTATTCTCAGAAGGTTTACTCCCTGATATACAGCTGCCTTCCCCCCTTCGTAAGTGCAGGTCCTAAATGAGCTTTTTTCTCTGTTCCCTCACCACAATCCAGATTCTTTTGGGGAGTTACCAGTACAATAACCATACCAGGAAGTACTTAATTAATTAAGCTACTGCTTTTCTTAATCTCAGTGGAGATATTTACTGAAAAACAGCTACCTACGCCGCATGTACATGTCGTTCCTAAATGAGCTTTTATCTCTCTCCCCTCACCACAATCAGATTCTTCTGAGGAGTTCCCAGTACATTATCCTTTCCCCTGTGTAATTACCTTAACAAGCTCCAGCTGTTTTTATTCTCAGAAGGTTTACTCCCTGATATACAGCTGCGTACCCCCTTCGTAAGTGCAGGTCCTAAATCAGCTTTTTTCTCTGTTCCCTCACCAAAATCCAGATTCTTTTGGGGAGTTACCAGTACAGTAACCATACCAGGAAGTACTTAATTTATTAAGCTACTGCTTTTCTTAATCTCAGTGGAGATATTTACTGATAAACAGCTACCTACGCAGCATGTTCATGTCGTTCTTAAATGAGCTTTTATCTCTCTCCCCTCACCACAAATCAGATTCTTCTGAGGAGTTCCCAGTACATTATCCTTTCCCCTGTGTAATTACCTTAACAAGCTCCAGCTGTTTTTATTCTCAGAAGGTTTACTCCGTGATATACACCTGCCTACCCCCTTCGTAAGTGCAGGTCCTAAATCAGCTTTTTTCTCTGTTCCCTCACCACAATCCAGATTCTTTTGGGGAGTTACCAGTACAGTAACCATACCAGGAAGTACTTAATTTATTAAGCTACTGCTTTTCTTAATCTCAGTGGAGATATTTACTGATAAACAGCTACCTACGCAGCATGTTCATGTCATTCCTAAATGAGCTTTTATCTCTCTCCCCTCACCACAAATCAGATTCTTCTGAGGAGTTCCCAGTACATTATCCTTTCCCCTGTGTAATTACCTTAACAAGCTCCAGCTGTTTTTATTCTCAGAAGGTTTACTCCCTGATATACAGCTGCCTACCCCTCCGTAAGTGCAGGTCCTAAATGAGCTTTTTTCTCTGTTCCCTCACCACAATCCAGATTCGCTTTTGGGGAGTTACCAGTACAGTTACAATACCAGGAAGTACTTAATTTATTAAGCTACTGCTTTTCTTAATCTCACTGGAGATATTTACTGATAAACAGCTACCTACGCAGCATGTTCATGTCATTCGTAAATGAGCTTTTATCTCTCTCCCCTCACCACAAATCAGATTCTTCTGAGGAGTTCCCAGTACATTATCCTTTCCCCTGTGTAATTACCTTAACGAGCTCCAGCTGTTTTTATTCTCAGAAGGTTTACTCCCTGATATACAGCTGCCTACCCCCTTCGTAAGTGCAGGTCCTAAATGAGCCTTTTTCTCTGTTCCCTCACCACAATCCAGATTCTTTTGGAGAGTTACCAGTACAGTAACCATACCAGGAAGTACTTAATTTATTAAGCTACTGCTTTTCTTAATTTCAGTGGAGATATTTACTGATAAACAGCTACCTACGCAGCATGATAATGTCGTTCCTAAATGAGCTTTTATCTCTCTCCCCTCACCACAAATCAGATTCTTCTGAGGAGTTCCCAGTACATTATCCTTTCTCCTGTGTAATTACCTTAACAAGCTCCAGCTGTTTTTATTCTCAGAAGGTTTACTCCCTGATATACAGCTGCCTACCCACTTCGTAAGTGCAGGCCCTAAATGAGGTTTTTTCTCTGTTCCCTCAAAACAATCCAGATTCTTTTGGGGAGTTACCTGTACAGTAACCATACCAGGAAGTACTTAATTTATTAAGCTACTGTATTTTTTAATCTCAGTGGAGATATTTACTGATAAACAGCTACCTACGCAGCATGTTCATGTCGTTCCTAAATGAGCTTTTATCTCTCTCCCCTCACCACAAATCACATTCTTCTGAGGAGTTCCCAGTACATTATCCTTTCCCCTGTGTAATTACCTTAACAAGCTCCAGCTGTTTTTATTCTCAGAAGGTTTACTCCCTGATATACAGCTGCCTACCCCCTTCGTAAGTGCAGGTCCTAAATGAGCTTTTCTCTGTTCCCTCACCACAATTCAGATTCTTTTGGGGAGTTACCAGTAAAGTATCCATACCAGGAAGTACTTAATTTATTAAGCTACTGCTTTTCTTAATCTCAGTGGAGATATTTACTGATAAACAGCTACCTACGCAGCATGTTCATGTCGTTCCTAAATGAGCTTTTATCTCTCTCCTCACCACAAATCAGATACTTCTGAGGAGTTCCCAGTACATTATCCTTTACCCTGTGTATTTACCTTAACAAGCTCCAGCTGTTTTTATTCTTAGAAGGTTTACTCCCAGATATACAGCTGCCTACCCCCTTCCTAAGTGCAGGTCCTAAATGACCTTTTGCCTCTGTTCCCTCACCACAATCCAGATTCTTTTGGGGAGTTACCAGTACTGTAACCATACCAGGAAGTACTTAATTTATTAAGCTACTGCTTTTCTTAATCTCAGTGGAGATATTTACTGATAAACAGCTACCTACGCAGCATGTTCATGTCGTTCCTAAATGAGCTTTTATCTCTCTCCCCTCACCACAAATCAGATTCTTCTGAGGAGTTCCCAGTATATTATCCTTTCCCCTGTGTAATTACCTTAACAAGCTCCAGCTGTTTTTATTCTCAGAAGGTTTACTCCCTGATATACAGTTGTCTACCCCCTTCGTAAGTGCAGGTCCTAAATGAGTTTTTTCTGTGTTCCCTCACCACAATCCAGATTATTTTGCGGAGTTTCCAGTACAGTAACCATACCAGGAAGTACTTAATTTATTAAGCTTCTGCTTTTCTTAATCTCAGTGGAGATATTTACTGATAAACTGCTACCTATGCAGCATGTTCATGTCGTTCCTAAATGAGCTTTTATCTCTCTCCCCTCACCACAAATCAGATTCTTCTGAGGAGTTTCCAGTACATTATCCTTTCCCCTGTGTAATTACCTTAACAAGCTGCAGCTGTTTTTATTCTCAGAAGGTTTACTCCCTGATATACAGCTGCCTTCCCCCCTTCGTAAGTGCAGGTCCTAAATGAGCTTTTTTCTCTGTTCCCTCACCACAATCCAGATTCTTTTGGGGAGTTACCAGTACAGTAACCATACCAGGAAGTACTTAATTAATTAAGCTACTGCTTTTCTTAATCTCAGTGGAGATATTTACTGATAAACAGCTACCTACGCCGCATGTACATGTCGTTCCTAAATGAGCTTTTATCTCTCTCCCCTCACCACAATCAGATTCTTCTGAGGAGTTTCCAGTACATTATCCTTTCCCCTGTGTAATTACCTTAACAAGCTGCAGCTGTTTTTATTCTCAGAAGGTTTACTCCCTCATATACAGCTGCCTTCCCCCCTTCGTAAGTGCAGGTCCTAAATGAGCTTTTTTCTCTGTTCCCTCACCACAATCCAGATTCTTTTGGGGAGTTACCAGTACAATAACCATACCAGGAAGTACTTAATTAATTAAGCTACTGCTTTTCTTAATCTCAGTGGAGATATTTACTGAAAAACAGCTACCTACGCCGCATGTACATGTCGTTCCTAAATGAGCTTTTATCTCTCTCCCCTCACCACAATCAGATTCTTCTGAGGAGTTCCCAGTACATTATCCTTTCCCCTGTGTAATTACCTTAACAAGCTCCAGCTGTTTTTATTCTCAGAAGGTTTACTCCCTGATATACAGCTGCGTACCCCCTTCGTAAGTGCAGGTCCTAAATCAGCTTTTTTCTCTGTTCCCTCACCAAAATCCAGATTCTTTTGGGGAGTTACCAGTACAGTAACCATACCAGGAAGTACTTAATTTATTAAGCTACTGCTTTTCTTAATCTCAGTGGAGATATTTACTGATAAACAGCTACCTACGCAGCATGTTCATGTCGTTCTTAAATGAGCTTTTATCTCTCTCCCCTCACCACAAATCAGATTCTTCTGAGGAGTTCCCAGTACATTATCCTTTCCCCTGTGTAATTACCTTAACAAGCTCCAGCTGTTTTTATTCTCAGAAGGTTTACTCCGTGATATACACCTGCCTACCCCCTTCGTAAGTGCAGGTCCTAAATCAGCTTTTTTCTCTGTTCCCTCACCACAATCCAGATTCTTTTGGGGAGTTACCAGTACAGTAACCATACCAGGAAGTACTTAATTTATTAAGCTACTGCTTTTCTTAATCTCAGTGGAGATATTTACTGATAAACAGCTACCTACGCAGCATGTTCATGTCATTCCTAAATGAGCTTTTATCTCTCTCCCCTCACCACAAATCAGATTCTTCTGAGGAGTTCCCAGTACATTATCCTTTCCCCTGTGTAATTACCTTAACAAGCTCCAGCTGTTTTTATTCTCAGAAGGTTTACTCCCTGATATACAGCTGCCTACCCCTCCGTAAGTGCAGGTCCTAAATGAGCTTTTTTCTCTGTTCCCTCACCACAATCCAGATTCGCTTTTGGGGAGTTACCAGTACAGTTACAATACCAGGAAGTACTTAATTTATTAAGCTACTGCTTTTCTTAATCTCACTGGAGATATTTACTGATAAACAGCTACCTACGCAGCATGTTCATGTCATTCGTAAATGAGCTTTTATCTCTCTCCCCTCACCACAAATCAGATTCTTCTGAGGAGTTCCCAGTACATTATCCTTTCCCCTGTGTAATTACCTTAACGAGCTCCAGCTGTTTTTATTCTCAGAAGGTTTACTCCCTGATATACAGCTGCCTACCCCCTTCGTAAGTGCAGGTCCTAAATGAGCCTTTTTCTCTGTTCCCTCACCACAATCCAGATTCTTTTGGAGAGTTACCAGTACAGTAACCATACCAGGAAGTACTTAATTTATTAAGCTACTGCTTTTCTTAATTTCAGTGGAGATATTTACTGATAAACAGCTACCTACGCAGCATGATAATGTCGTTCCTAAATGAGCTTTTATCTCTCTCCCCTCACCACAAATCAGATTCTTCTGAGGAGTTCCCAGTACATTATCCTTTCTCCTGTGTAATTACCTTAACAAGCTCCAGCTGTTTTTATTCTCAGAAGGTTTACTCCCTGATATACAGCTGCCTACCCACTTCGTAAGTGCAGGCCCTAAATGAGGTTTTTTCTCTGTTCCCTCAAAACAATCCAGATTCTTTTGGGGAGTTACCTGTACAGTAACCATACCAGGAAGTACTTAATTTATTAAGCTACTGTATTTTTTAATCTCAGTGGAGATATTTACTGATAAACAGCTACCTACGCAGCATGTTCATGTCGTTCCTAAATGAGCTTTTATCTCTCTCCCCTCACCACAAATCACATTCTTCTGAGGAGTTCCCAGTACATTATCCTTTCCCCTGTGTAATTACCTTAACAAGCTCCAGCTGTTTTTATTCTCAGAAGGTTTACTCCCTGATATACAGCTGCCTACCCCCTTGGTAAGTGCAGGTCCTAAATGAGCATTTTTCTCTGTTCCCTCACCACAATCCAGATTCTCTTTTGGGGAGTTACCAGTACAGTAACCATACCAGGAAGTACTTAATTTATTAAGATACTGCTTTTCTTAATCTCAGTGGAGATATTTACTGATAAACAGCTCCCTATGCAGCATGTTCATGTCGTTCCTAAATGAGCTTTTATCTCTCTCCCCTCACCACAAATCAGATTCTTCTGAGGAGTTCCCAGTACATTATCCTTTCCCCTGTGTAATTACCTTAACAAGCTCCAGCTGTTTTTATTCTCAGAAGGTTTACTCCCTGATATACAGCTGCCTACCCCCTTCGTAAGTGCATGTCCTAAATGAGCTTTTTTCTCTGTTCCCTCACCACAATCCAGATTCTTTTGGGGAGTTACCAGTACAGTAACCATACAAGGAAGTATATAATTTATTAAGCTACTGCCTTTCTTAAACCCAGTGGAGATATTTACTGATAAACAGCTACCTATGCAGCATGTTCATGTCGTTCATAAATGAGCTTTTATCTCTCTCCCCTCACCACAAATCAGATTCTTCTGAGGAGTTCCCAGTACATTATCCTTTCCCCTGTGTAATTACCTTAACAAGCTCCAGCTGTTTTTATTCTCAGAAGGTTTACTCCCTGATATACAGCTGCCTACCCCCTTCGTAAGTGCAGGTCCTAAATGAGCTTTTTTCTTTTCCCTCACCACAATCCAGATTCTTTTGGGGAGTTACCAGTACAGGAACCATACCAGGAAGTACTTAATTTATTAAGCTACTGCTTTTCTTAATCTCACTGGAGATATTTACTGATAAACAGCTACCTACACAGCATGTTCATGTCGTTCCTAAATGAGCTTTTTTCTCTGTTCCCTCACCACAATCCAGATTCTTTTGGGGAGTTACCAGTACAGTATCCATACCAGGAAGTACTTGATTTATTAAGCTACTGCTTTTCTAAATCTCAGTGGAGATATTTACTGATAAACTGCTACCTATGCAGCATGTTCATGTCGTTCCTAAATGAGCTTTTATCTCTCTCCCCTCACCACAAATCAGATTCTTCTGAGGAGTTTCCAGTACATTATCCTTTCCCCTGTGTAATTACCTTAACAAGCTCCAGCTGTTTTTATTCTCAGAAGGTTTACTCCCTGATATACAGCTGCCTACCCCCTTCGTAAGTGCAGGTCCTAAATGAGCTTTTTTCTCTGTTCCCTCACCACAATCCAGATTCTTTTGGGGAGTTACCAGTACAGTAACCATACCAGGAAGTACTTAATTAATTAAGCTACTGCTTTTCTTAATCTCAGTGGAGATATTTACTGATAAACAGCTACCTACGCCGCATGTACATGTCGTTCCTAAATGAGCTTTTATCTCTCTCCCCTCACCACAATCAGATTCTTCTGAGGAGTTCCCAGTACATTATCCTTTCCCCTGTGTAATTACCTTAAAAAGCTCCAGCTGTTTTTATTCTCAGAAGGTTTACTCCCTGATATACAGCTGCCTACCCCCTTCGTAAGTGCAGGTAATAAATGAGCTTTTTTCTCTGTTCCCTCACCACAATCCAGATTCTTTTGGGGAGTTACCAGTACAGTAACCATACCAGGAAGTACTTAATTTATTAAGCTACTGCTTTTCTTAATCGCAGTGGAGATATTTACTGATAAACAGCTACCTACGCAGCATGTTCATGTCGTTCTTAAATGAGCTTTTATCTCTCTCCCCTCACCACAAATCAGATTCTTCTGAGGAGTTCCCAGTACATTATCCTTTCCCCTGTGTAATTACCTTAACAAGCTCCAGCTGTTTTTATTCTCAGAAGGTTTACTCCGTGATATACACCTGCCTACCCCCTTCGTAAGTGCAGGTCCTAAATCAGCTTTTTTCTCTGTTCCCTCACCACAATCCAGATTCTTTTGGGGAGTTACCAGAACAGTAACCATACCAGGAAGTACTTAATTTATTAAGCTACTGCTTTTCTTAATCTCAGTGGAGATATTTACTGATAAACAGCTACCTACGCAGCATGTTCATGTCATTCATAAATGAGCTTTTATCTCTCTCCCCTCACCACAAATCAGATTCTTCTGAGGAGTTCCCAGTACATTATCCTTTCCCCTGTGTAATTACCTTAACAAGCTCCAGCTGTTTTTATTCTCAGAAGGTTTACTCCCTGATATACAGCTGCCTACCCCTCCGTAAGTGCAGGTCCTAAATGAGCTTTTTTCTCTATTCCATCACCACAATCCAGATTCGCTTTTGGGGAGTTACCAGTACAGTAACAATACCAGGAACTACTTAATTTATTAAGCTACTGCTCTTCTTAGTCTCACTGGAGATATTTACTGATAAACAGCTACCTACGCAGCATGTTCATGTCATTCGTAAATGAGCTTTTATCTCTCTCCCCTCACCACAAATCAGATTCTTCTGAGGAGTTCCCAGTACATTATCCTTTCCCCTGTGTAATTACCTTAACGAGCTCCAGCTGTTTTTATTCTTAGAAGGTTTACTCCCTGATATACACCTGCCTACCCCCTTCGTAAGTGCAGGTCCTAAATGAGCTTTTTTCTCTGTTCCCTCACCACAATCCAGATTCTTTTGGAGAGTTACCAGTACAGTAACCATACCAGGAAGTACTTAATTTATTAAGCTACTGCTTTTCTTAATTTCAGTGGAGATATTTACTGATAAACAGCTACCTACGCAGCATGATAATGTCGTTCCTAAATGAGCTTTTATCTCTCTCCCCTCACCACAAATCAGATTCTTCTGAGGAGTTCCCAGTACATATCCTTTCTCCTGTGTAATTACCTTAACAAGCTCCAGCTGTTTTTATTCTCAGAAGGTTTACTCCCTGATATACAGCTGCCTACCCCCTTCGTAAGTGCAGGCCCTAAATGAGCTTTTTTCTCTGTTCCCTCAAAACAATCCAGATTCTTTTGGGGAGTTACCTGTACAGTAACCATACCAGGAAGTACTTAATTTATTAAGCTACTGTATTTTTTAATCTCAGTGGAGATATTTACTGATAAACAGCTACCTACGCAGCATGTTCATGTCGTTCCTAAATGAGCTTTTTTCTCTGTTCCCTCACCACAATCCAGATTCTTTTGGGGAGTTACCAGTACAGTATCCATACCAGGAAGTACTTGATTTATTAAGCTACTGCTTTTCTTAATCTCAGTGGAGATATTTACTGATAAACAGCTACCTACGCAGCATGTTCATGTCGTTCCTAAATGAGCTTTTATCTCTCTCCCCTCACCACCAATCAGATTCTTCTGAGGAGTTCCCAGTACATTATCCTTTCCCCTGTGTAATTACCTTAACAAGCTCCAGCTGTTTTTATTCTCAGAAGCCATACTCCCTGATATACAGCTGCCTACCCCCTTCGTAATTGCAGGTCCTAAATGAGCTTTTTTCTCTGTTCCCTCACCACAATCCAGATTCTTTTGGGGAGTTACCAGTACAGTAACCATACCAGGAAGTACTTAATTTATTAAGCTACTGCTTTTCTTAATCTCAGTGGAGATATTTACTGATAAACAGCTACCTACGCAGCATGTTCATGTCGTTCCTAAATGAGCTTTTTTCTCTCTCCCCTCACCACAAATCAGATTCTTCTGAGGAGTTCCCAGTACATTATCCTTTCCCCTGTGTAATTACCTGAACAAGCTCCAGTTGTTTTTATTCTCAGAAGGTTTACTCCCTGATATAAAGCTGCCTACCCCCTTTGTAAGTGCAGGTCCTAAATGAGCTTTTTCTCTGTTCCCTCACCACAATCTCGATTCTTTTGGGGAGTTACCAGTACAGTAACCATACCAGGAATTACTTAATTTATTAAGCTACTGTTTTTTTTAATCTCAGTGCAGATATTTACTGATAAACAGCTACCTACGCAGCATGTTCATGTCGTTCCTAAATGAGCTTTTATCTCTCTCCCCTCAGCACAAATCAGATTCTTCTGAGGAGTTCCCAGTACATTATCCTTTCCCCTGTGTAATTACCTTAACAAGCACCAGCTGTTTTTATTCTCAGAAGGTTTACTCCCTGATATACAGCTGCCTACCCCCTTCGTAAGTGCAGGTCCTAAATGAGCTTTTTTCTCTGTTCCCTCACCACAATCCAGATTCTTTTGGAGAGTTACCAGTACAGTAACCATACCAGGAAGTACTGAATTTATTAAGCTACTGCTTTTCTTAATCTCAGTGGAGATATTTACTGATAAACAGCTACCTACGCAGCATGTTCATGTCGTTCCTAAATGAGCTTTTATCTCTCTCCCCTCAACACAAATCAGATTCTTCTGAGGAGTTCCCAGTACATTATCCTTTCCCCTGTGTAATTACATTAACAATCTCCAGCTGTTTTTATTCTCAGAAGGTTTACTCCCTGATATACAGCTGCCTACCCCCTTCGTAAGTGCAGGTCCTAAATGAGCTTTTTTCTCTGTTCCCTCACCACAATCCAGATTCTTTTGGGGAGTTACCAGTACAGTAACCATACCAGGAAGTACTTAATTTATTAAGCTACTGCTTTTCTTAATCTCAGTGGAGATATTTACTGATAAACAGCTACCTACTCAGCATGTTCATGTCGTTCCTAAATGAGCTTTTATCTCTCTCCCCTCGCCACAAATCAGATTCTTCTGAGGAGTTCCCAGTACATTATCCTTTCCCCTGTGTAATTACCTTAACAAGCTCCAGCTGTTTTTATTCTCAGAAGGTTTACTCCCTGATTTACAACTGCCGACCCCCTTCGTAAGTCCAGGTCCTAAATGAGCTTTTTTCTCAGTTCCCTCACCACAATCCAGATTCTTTTGGGGAGTTACCAGTACAGTATCCATACAGGGAGTACGTAATTTATTAAGCTACTGCTTGTCTTAATTTCAGTGGAGATATTTACTGATAAACCGCTAACTACGCAGCATGTTCATGTCGTTCCTAAATGAGCTTTTATCTCTCTCCCCTCACCACAAATCAGATTATTCTGAGGAGTTCCCAGTACATTATCCTTTACCCTGTGTAATTACCTTAACAAGCTCCAGCTGTTTTTATTCTCAGAAGGTTTACTCCCTGATATACAGCTGCCTACCTCCTCTGTAAGTGCAGGTCCTAAATGTGCTTTTTTCTCTGGTCCCTCACCACAATCCAGATTCTTTTGGGGAGTTACCAGTACAGTAACCATACCAGGAAGTATTTAATTTATTAAGCTACTGCTTTTCTTAAACCCAGTGGAGATATTTACTGATAAACAGCTACCTACGCAGCATATTCATGTCGTTCCTAAATGAGCTTTTATCTCTCTCCCCTCACCACAAATCAGATTCTTCTGAGGAGTTCCCAGTACATTATCCTTTCCCCTGTGTAATTACCTTAACAAGCTCCAGCTGTTTTTATTCTCAGAAGGTTTACTCCCTGATACACAGCTGCCTAACCCCTTCGTATGTGCAGTTCTTTTATGAGCTTTTTTCTCTGTTCCCTAACCACAATCCAGATTCTTTTGGGTAGTTACCAGTACAGTAACAATACCAGGGAGTACTTAATTTATTAAGCTACTGCTTTTCTTAATCTCAGTGGAGATATTTACTGACAAACAGCTACCTACGCAGCATGTTCATGTCGTTCCTAAATGAGCTTTTATCTCTCACCCCTCACCACAAATCAGATTCTTCTGAGGAGTTCCCAGTACATTATCCTTTCCCCTGTGTAATTACCTTAACAAGCTGCAGCTGTTTTTATTCTCAGAAGGTTTACTCCCTGATATACAGCTGCCTACCCCCTTGATAAGTGCAGGTCCTAAATGAGCTTTTTTCTCTGTTCCCTCACCACAATCCAGATTCTTGTGGGGAGTTACCAGTACAGTAACCATACCAGGAAGTACTTAATTTATTAAGCTACTGCTTTTCTTAATCTCAGTGGAGATATTTACTGATAATCAGCTACCTACGCAGCATGTTCATGTCGTTCGTAAATGAGCTTTTATCTCTCTCACCTCACCACAAATCAGATTCTTCTGAGGAGTTCCCAGTACATTATCCTTTCCCCTGTGTAATTACCTTAACGAGCTCCAGCTGTTTTTATTCTCAGAAGTTTTACTCCCTGATATACAGCTGCCTACCCCCTTCGTAAGTGCAGGTCCTAAATTTGCTTTTTTCTCTGTTCCCTCACCACAATCCAGATTCTTTTGGGGTGTTACCAGTACAGGAACCATACCAGGAAGTACTTAATTTATTAAGATACTGCTTTTCTTAATCTTAGTGGAGATATTTACTGATAAACAGCTACCTACGCAGCATGTTCATGTCGTTCCTAAATGAGCTTTTATCTCTCTCCCCTCACCACAAATCAGATTCTTCTGAGGAGTTCCCAGTACATTATCCTTTCTCCTGTGTAATTACCTTAACAAGCTCCAGCTGTTTTTATTCTCAGAAGGTTTACTCCCTGAAATACAGCTGCCTACCCCCTTCGTAAGTGCAGGTCCTAAATCAGCTTTTTTCTCTGTTCCCTCACCACAATCCAGATTCTTTTGGAGAGTTACCAGTACAGTAACCATACCAGGAAGTACTTAATTTATTAAGCTACTGCTTTTCTTAATTTCAGTGGAGATATTTACTGATAAACAGCTACCTACGCAGCATGATAATGTCGTTCCTAAATGAGCTTTTATCTCTCTCCCCTCACCACAAATCAGATTCTTCTGAGGAGTTCCCAGTACATAATCCTTTCTCCTGTGTAATTACCTTAACAAGCTCCAGCTGTTTTTATTCTCAGAAGGTTTACTCCCTGATATACAGCTGCCTACCCCCTTCGTAAGTGCAGGCCCTAAATGAGCTTTTTTCTCTGTTCCCTCAAAACAATCCAGATTCTTTTGGGGAGTTACCTGTACAGTAACCATACCAGGAAGTACTTAATTTATTAGGCTACTGTATTTTTTAATCTCAGTGGAGATATTTACTGATAAACAACTACCTACGCAGCATGTTCATGTCGTTCCTAAATGAGCTTTTATCTCTCTCCCCTCACCACAAATCAGATTCTTCTGAGGAGTTCCCAGTACATTATCCTTTCCCCTCTGTAATTACCTTAACAAGCACCAGCTGTTTTTATTCTCAGAAGGTTTACTCCCTGATATACAGCTGCCTACCCCCTTCGTAAGTGCAGGTCCTAAATGAGCTTTTTTCTCTGTTCCCTCACCACAATCCAGATTCTTTTGGAGAGTTACCAGTACAGTAACCATACCAGGAAGTACTTAATTTATTAAGCTACTGCTTTTCTTAATCTCAGTGGAGATATTTACTGATAAACAGCTACCTACGCAGCATGTTCATGTCGTTCCTAAATGAGCTTTTATCTGTCTCCCCTCAACACAAATCAGATTCTTCTGAGGAGTTCCCAGTACATTATCCTTTCCCCTGTGTAATTACCTTAACAAGCTCCAGCTGTTTTTATTCTCAGAAGGTTTACTCCCTGATTTACAACTGCCGACCCCCTTCGTAAGTCCAGGTCCTAAATGAGCTTTTTTCTCAGTTCCCTCACCACAATCCAGATTCTTTTGGGGAGTTACCAGTACAGTATCCATACAGGGAGTACGTAATTTATTAAGCTACTGCTTGTCTTAATTTCAGTGGAGATATTTACTGATAAACCGCTAACTACGCAGCATGTTCATGTCGTTCCTAAATGAGCTTTTATCTCTCTCCCCTCACCACAAATCAGATTCTTCTGAGGAGTTCCCAGTACATTATCCTTTACCCTCTGTAATTACCTTAACAAGCTCCAGCTGTTTTTATTCTCAGAAGGTTTACTCCCTGATATACAGCTGCCTACCTCCTCTGTAAGTGCAGGTCCTAAATGTGCTTTTTTCTCTGGTCCCTCACCACAATCCAGATTCTTTTGGGGAGTTACCAGTACAGTAACCATACCAGGAAGTATTTAATTTATTAAGCTACTGCTTTTCTTAAACCCAGTGGAGATATTTACTGATAAACAGCTACCTACGCAGCATATTCATGTCGTTCCTAAATGAGCTTTTATCTCTCTCCCCTCACCACAAATCAGATTCTTCTGAGGAGTTCCCAGTACATTATCCTTTCCCCTGTGTAATTACCTTAACAAGCTCCAGCTGTTTTTATTCTCAGAAGGTTTACTCCCTGATACAAAGCTGCCTAACCCCTTCGTATGTGCAGTTCCTAAATGAGCTTTTTTCTCTGTTCCCTAACCACAATCCAGATTCTTTTGGGTAGTTACCAGTACAGTAACAATACCAGGGAGTACTTAATTTATTAAGCTACTGCTTTTCTTAATCTCAGTGGAGATATTTACTGATAAACAGCTACCTACGCAGCATGTTCATGTCGTTCCTAAATGAGCTTTTATCTCTCTCCCCTCACCACAAATCAGATTCTTCTGAGGAGTTCCCAGTACATTATCCTTTCCCCTGTGTAATTACCTTAACAAGCTGCAGCTGTTTTTATTCTCAGAAGGTTTACTCCCTGATATACAGCTGCCTACCCCCTTGGTAAGTGCAGGTCCTAAATGAGCTTTTTTCTCTGTTCCCTCACCACAATCCAGATTCTTGTGGGGAGTTACCAGTACAGTAACAATACCAGGAAGTACTTAATTTATTAAGCTACTGCTTTTCTTAATTTCAGTGGAGATATTTACTGATAAACAGCTACCTACGCAGCATGATAATGTCGTTCCTAAATGAGCTTTTATCTCTCTCCCCTCACCACAAATCAGATTCTTCTGAGGAGTTCCCAGTACATAATCCTTTCTCCTGTGTAATTACCTTAACAAGCTCCAGCTGTTTTTATTCTCAGAAGGTTTACTCCCTGATATACAGCTACCTACCCCCTTCGTAAGTGCAGGCCCTAAATGAGCTTTTTTCTCTGTTCCCTCAAAACAATCCAGATTCTTTTGGGGAGTTACCTGTACAGTAACCATACCAGGAAGTACTTAATTTATTAGGCTACTGTATTTTTTAATCTCAGTGGAGATATTTACTGATAAACAACTACCTACGCAGCATGTTCATGTCGTTCCTAAATGAGCTTTTATCTCTTTCCCCTCACCACAAATCAGATTCTTCTGAGGAGTTCCCAGTACATTATCCTTTCCCCTGTGTAATTACCTTAACAAGCTCCAGCTGTTTTTATTCTCAGAAGGTTTACTCCCTGATATACAGCTGCCTACCCCCTCCGTAAGTGCAGGTCCTAAATGAGCTTTTTTCTCTGTTCACTCACCACAATCCAGATTCTCTTTGGGGAGTTACCAGTACAGTAACCATACCAGGAAGTACTTAATTTATTAAGCTACTGCTTTTCTTAATCTCAGTGGAGATATTTCCTGATAAACAGCTACCTATGCAGCATGTTCATGTCGTTCCTAAATGAGCTTTTATCTCTCTCCCCTCACCACAATTCAGATTCTTCTGAGGAGTTCCCAGTACATTATCCTTTCCCCTGTGTAATTACCTTAACAAGCTCCAGCTGTTTTTATTCTCAGAAGGTTTACTCCCTGATATACAGCTGCCTACCCCCTTCGTAAGTGCAGGTCCTAAATGAGCTTTTTTCTCTGTTCCCTCACCACAATCCAGATTCTTTTGGGGAGTTACCAGTACAGTAACCATACAAGGAAGTATTTAATTTATTAAGCTACTGCCTTTCTTAAACCCAGTGGAGATATTTACTGATAAACAGCTACTTATGCAGCATGTTCATGTCGTTCATAAATGAGCTTTTATCTCTCTCCCCTCACCACAAATCAGATTCTTCTGAGAAGTTCCCAGTACATTATCCTTTCCCCTGTGTAATTACCTTAACAAGCTCCAGCTGTTTTTATTCTCAGAAGATTTACCCCTGATATACAGCTGCCTACCCCCTTCGTAAGTGCAGGTCCTAAATGAGCTTTTTTCTCTGTTCCCTCACCACAATCCAGATTCTTTTGGGGAGTTACCAGTACAGTAACCATACCAGGAAGTACTTAATTTATTAAGCTACTGCTTTTCTTAATCTCAGTGAAGATATTTACTGATAAACAGCTACCTACGCAGCATGTTCATGTCGTTCCTAAATGAGCTTTTATCTCTCTCCCCTCACCACAAATCAGATTCTTCTGAGGAGTTCCCAGTACATTATCCTTTCTCCTGTGTAATTACCTTAACAAGCTCCAGCTGTTTTTATTCTCAGAAGGTTTACTCCCTGATACACAGCTGCCTACCCCCTTCGTAAGTGCAGGTCCTAAATGAGCTTTTTTCTTTTCCCTCACCACAATCCAGATTCTTTTGGGGAGTTACCAGTACAGGAACCATACCAGGAAGTACTTAATTTATTAAGCTACTTCTTTTCTTAATCTCAGTGGAGATATTTACTGATAAACAGCTACCTACGCAGCATGTTCATGTCGTTCATAAATGAGCTTTTTTCTCTCTCCCCTCACCACAAATCAGATTCTTCTGAGGAGTTCCCAGTACATTATCCTTTCCCCTGTGTAATTACCTGAACAAGCTCCAGTTGTTTTTATTCTCAGAAGGTTTACTCCCTGATATAAAGCTGCCTACCCCCTTTGTAAGTGCAGGTCCTAAATGAGCTTTTTTCTCTGTTCCCTCACCACAATCCAGATTCTCTTTTGGGGAGTTACCAGTACTGTAACCATACCAGGAAGTACTTAGTTTATTAAGCTACTGCTTTTCTTAATCTCAGTGGAGATATTTACTGATAAACAGCTACCTACGCAGCATGTTCATGTCGTTCCTAAATGAGTTTTTTTCTCTCTCCCCTCACCACAAATCAGATTCTTCTGAGGAGTTCCCAGTACATTATCCTTTCCCCTGTGTAATTACCTGAACAAGCTCCAGTTGTTTTTATTCTCAGAAGGTTTACTCCCTGATATACAGCTGCCTACCAACTTCGTAAGTGCACGTCCTAAATGAACTTTTTTCTCTGTTCCCTCACCACAATCAAGATTCTTTTGGGGAGTTACCAGTACAGTAACCATACCAGGAAGTACTTAATTAATTATGCTACTGCTTTTCTTAATCTCAGTGGAGATATTTACTGATAAACAGCTACCTACGCAGCATGTTCATGTCGTTCATAAATGAGCTTTTATCTCTCTCCCCACACGACAAATCATATTCTTCTGTGCAGTTGCCAGTACTTTATCCTTTCCCCTGTGTAATTACCTTAACAAGCTCCAGCTGTCTTTATTCTCAGAAGGTTTACTCCCTGATATACAGCTGACTACCCCCTTCGTAAGTACAGGTCCTAAATGAGCTTTTTTCTCTGTTCCCTCACCACAATCCAGATTCTTTTTGGGAGTTACCAGTACAGTAACCATACCAGGAAGTACTTAATTTATTAAGCTACTGCTTTTCTTAATCTCAGTGGAGATATTTACTGATAAACAGCTACCTACGCAGCATGTTCATGTCGTTCCTAAATGAGCTTTTTTCTCTCTCCCCTCACCACAAATCAGATTCTTCTGAGGAGTTCCCAGTACATTATCCTTTCCCCTGTGTAATTACCTGAACAAGCTCCAGTTGTTTTTATTCTCAGAAGGCTTACTCCCTGATATAAAGCTGCCTACCCCCTTTGTAAGTGCAGGTCCTAAATGAGGTTTTTCTCTGTTCCCTCACCACAATCTAGATTCTTTTGGGGAGTTACCAGTACAGTAACCATACCAAGAATTACTTAATTTATTAAGTTACTGTTTTTTTTAATCTCAGTGGAGATATTTACTGATAAACAGCTACCTACGCAGCATGTTCATGTCGTTCCTAAATGAGCTTTTATCTCTCTCCCCTCACCACAAATCAGATTCTTCTGAGGAGTTCCCAGTACATTATCCTTTCCCCTGTGTAATTACCTTAACAAGCTCCAGCTGTTTTTATTCTCAGAAGGTTTACTCCCTGATATACAGCTGCCTACCCCCTCCGTAAGTGCAGGTCCTAAATGAGCTTTTTTCTCTGTTCCCTCACCACAATCCAGATTCTCTTTTGGGGAGTTACCAGTACAGTAACCATACCAGGAAGTACTTAGTTTATTAAGCTACTGCTTTTCTTAATCTCAGTGGAGATATTTACTGATAAACAGCTACCTACGCAGCATGTTCATGTCGTTCCTAAATGAGATTTTTTCACTCTCCTCACCACAAATCAGATTCTTCTGAGGAGTTCCCAGTACATTATCCTTTCCCCTGTGTAATTACCTGAAAAAGCTCCAATTGTTTTTATTCTCAGAAGGTTTACTCCCTGATATACAGCTGCCTACCTCCTTCGTAAGTGCACGTCCTAAATGAACTTTTTTCTCTGTTCCCTCACCACAATCAAGATTATTTTGGGGAGTTACCAGTACAGTAACCATACCAGGAAGTACTTAATTAATTATGCTACTGCTTTTCTTAATCTCAGTGGAGATATTTACTGATAAACAGCTACCTACGCAGCATGTTCATGTCGTTCATAAATGAGCTTTTATCTCTCTCCCCACACGACAAATCATATTCTTCTGTGCTGTTGCCAGTACTTTATCCTTTCCCCTGTGTAATTACCTTAAGAAGCTCCAGCTGTTTTCATTCTCAGAAGGTTTACTCCCTGATATACAGCTGCCTACCCCCTTCGTAAGTACAGGTCCTAAATGAGCTTTTTTCTCTGTTCCCTCACCACAATCCAGATTCTTTTTGGGAGTTACCAGTACAGTAACCATACCAGGAAGTACTTAATTTATTAAGCTACTGCTTTCCTTAATCTCAGTGGAGATATTTACTGATAAACAGCTACCTACGCAGCATGTTCATGTCGTTCCTAAATGAGCTTTTATCTCTCTCCCCTCACCACAATCCAGATTCTTTTGGGGAGTTTCCAGTACAGTATCCATACCAGGAAGTACTTAATTTATTAAACTACTGCTTTTCTTAATCTCAGTGGAGATATTTACTGATAAACAGCTACCTACGCAGCATGTTCATGTCGTACATAAATGAGCTTTTTTCTCTGTTCCCTCACCACAATCCAGATTCTTTTGGGGAGTTACCAGTACAGTATCCATACCAGGAAGTACTTGATTTATTAAGCTACTGCTTTTCTTAAGCTCAGTGGAGATATTTACTGATAAACAGCTACCTACGCAGGATGTTCATGTCGTTCTCAAATGAGCTTTTATCTCTCTCCCCTCACCACAAATCAGATTCTTCTGAGGAGTTCCAGTACATTATCCTTTCCCCTGTGTAATTACCTTAACAAGCTCCAGCTGTTTTTATTCTCTGAAGCCATACTCCCTGATATACAGCTGCCTACCCCCTTCGTAATTGCAGGTCCTGAATGAGCTTTTTTCTCTGTTCCCTCACCACAATCCAGATTGTTTTGGGGAGTTTCCAGTACAGTAACCATACCAGGAAGTACTTAATTTATTAAGCTACTGCTTTTCTTAATCTCAGTGGAGATATTTCCTGATAAACAGCTACCTACGCAGCATGTTCATGTCGTTCCTAAATGAGCTTTTTTCTCTCTCCCCTCACCACAACTCAGATTCTTCTGAGGAGTTCCCAGTACATTATCCTTTCCCCTGTGTAATTACCTTAACAAGCTCCAGCTGTTTTTATTTTCAGAAGGTTTACTCCCTGATATACAGCTGCCTACCCCCTTCGTAAGTGCAGGTCCTAAATGAGCTTTTTTCTCTGTTCCCTCACCACAATCCAGATTCTTTTGGGGAGTTACCAGTACAGTAACCACACAAGGAAGTATTTAATTTATTAAGCTACTGCCTTTCTAAACCCAGTGGAGATATTTACTGATAAACAGCTACCTACGCAGCATGTTCATGTCGTTCCTAAATGAGCTTTTATCTCTCTCCCTCACCACAAATCAGATTCTTCTGAGGAGTTCCCAGTACATTATCCTTTCCCCTGTGTAATTACCTTAACAAGCTCCAGCTGTTTTTATTCTCAGAAGATTTACTAACTGATATACAGCTGCCTACCCCCTTCGTAAGTGCAGGTCCTAAATGAGCTTTTTTCTCTGTTCCCTCACCACAATCCAGATTCTTTTGGAGAGTTAGCAGTACAGTAACCATACCAGGAAGTACTTAATTTATTAAGCTACTGCTTTTCTTAATCTCAGTGGAGATATTTACTGATAAACAGCTACCTACGCAGGATGTTCATGTAGTTCCTAAATGAGCTTTTATCTCTCTCCCCTCACCACAAATCAGATTCTTCTGAGGAGTTCCCAGTACATTATCCTTTCCCCTGTGTAATTACCTTAACAAGATCCAGCGGTTTTTATTCTCAGAAGGTTTACTCCCTGATACACAGCTGCCTACCCCCTTCGTAAGTGCAGGTCCTAAATGAGCTTTTTTCTTTTCCCTCACCACAATCCAGATTCTTTTGGGGAGTTACCAGTACAGGAACCATACCAGGAAGTACTTAATTTATTAAGCTACTGCTTTTCTTAATCTCAGTGGAGATATTTACTGATAAACAGCTACCTACCCAGCATGTTCATGTCGTTCCTAAATGAGCTTTTTTCTCTGTTCCCTCAACACAATCCAGATTCTTTGTGGAGTTACCAGTACAGTATCCATACCAGGAAGTACTTGATTTATTAAGCTACTGCTTTTCTTAATCTCAGTGGAGATATTTACTGATAAACAGCTACCTACGCAGCATGTTCATGTCGTTCCTAAATGAGTTTTTTTCTCTCTCCCCTCACCACAAATCAGATTCTTCTGAGGAGTTCCCAGTACTTTATCCTTTCCCCTGTGTAATTACCTGAACAAGCTCCAGTTGTTTTTATTCTCAGAAGGTTTACTCCCTGATATACAGCTGCCTAACCCCTTCGTAAGTGCACGTCCTAAATGAACTTTTTTCTCTGTTCCCTCACCACAATCAAGATTCTTTGGGGAGTTACCAGTACAGTAACCATACCAGGAAGTACTTAATTAATTATTCTACTGCTTTTTTAATCTCAGTGGAGATATTTACTGATAAACAGCTACCTACGCAGCATGTTCATGTCGTTCATAAATGAGCTTTTATCTCTCTCCCCTCGCCACAAATCAAATTCTTCTGAGGAGTTCCCAGTACATTATCCTTTCCCCTGTGTAATTACCTTAACAAGCTCCAGCTGTTTTTATTCTCAGAAGGTTTACTCCCTGATTTACAACTGCCGACCCCCTTCGTAAGTCCAGGTCCTAAATGAGCTTTTTTCTCTTCCC